>NW_015552728.1:83983-93689 GCF_001515605.1 Sinocyclocheilus anshuiensis | reverse complement strand
CCATACTCGGAATTAGTGCTCTGCATTTACCCATCCAAAGTGCACACACACAGCAGTGAACACACACAAACCGTGAACACACACCCGGAGCAGTGGGCAGCCATTTATGCTGCGGCGCCCGGGGAGCAGTTGGGGGTTCGGTGCCTTGCTCAAGGGCACCTCAGTTGTGGTACTGAAGGTGGGAGAGAGCGCTGTACATTCACTCCCCCCACCTACAATCCCTGCCGGTACGAGACTCGAACCCACAACCTTTTGGGTTATGAGTCCGACTCTCTAACCATTAGGCCACGACTTCCCCAAATAAGCATGTAAACTCGCTCTCTCTTCCAGCTCGTCAGTCCTGCACTATATAGTGGATAGGGAGCGATTTCGGACACCGCTGTTGTTTGTAGAAAACATGCTGAAGGTCTTTGCAGAAACAAGGTTGTGCTGTTGTGAAGTGCAAGTCAAGCAGAAAAAGGTAGTATATGGCTGGTCTACACACCTCTTTGAGTTTTGCAGCACAGAATAAAGCCACGCATTCCCACTTCTGCCGCTGCCTCATCAGACGTAATATAATCCAGCACAACGGCAGCATGTGGTAACATAACATCTGTATCGCAAACTGTATTGCTGTCATTGTTGTTTTCAGTGTAAACATACCAACACAACGTCACTGCTATAGAACCAATGCAGATATTCAGTAAAACGAAACATTGGACATGCAAATCGGATCTGAACAGTTAGGATACACCGTGTGGACAGTCAATCATTTAGATTGAATTCCAATCAGATATGCACAAAATTCTGAGATGGACTGACAGCGTGAACAAGGCTTTTATATACTAGGTATAAATGTGTTTCTAATGCATATCCATGGTACAATTTATGAAAATATCCCACACTATTAGAAATTCAGACCCTCTTTACTCCTCTATTTAGTGCTGGGATCAGATGTTAGTGTCAAAATGGCAGAAATGTTTCGCTGACTTGAACAGATGTGCTAAATGAATTGAGTTGGAGGATATAAAGGTTATTTGTCAAACTGAAGTTGCCCAGAGATCTGGAGACGTACTCAGCTTGTACCGTTTTGACATTCGTCACAGGAATATTTAAAAAAGTTGGGGGATTTGGAGTGTAATCCTCATGGTTTCCTTGAGAAAAGCGGTAGTCTAGACAAACTGCTGGTCATCATTCAGAATATGGACATCGCCACACAGGTTCACAAGGTAAGCCAGAGCTCAGCACTTCGATTTGACTCGTCAGATATATCATTGAAAAGTATGTTGATTCCTTTTCAATTTTGGAACCAGTTCCATCAGCTGGAAGACACTAGATGTTGTGTTTTCTACCCATAGATACCTTCTCTGGTTTTCTTGAAGAAGCATCCGTCTGTGAGCTTTGCTGGTGTAGACAACCTGAGTGACATCCAGAACCACACCTACAACGAGCTCTTTCAGTCCGGAGGCTTCATCGTCTCAGACGAGCAGGTCCTGAACCCAGCGGTCATCACGGCAGGTAATGCAGTTTCACGTTTATTAATGAGTGTTATTGACATTTAGATTTATTTCATATCAACTCAACCCACGTTTCAGCAAAGTGTTTTTTCTGTTTTTAGAGAAACTTCAAGATATCCTTGAGTACATTGAGCAGCTCAACTGTCCTCAGAGCCCCTGGAGGTGGAGGGTGCACTTCAAATCACACAAGAAACTCAGAGAGCACAGCAGGTTTGACACTAAACCACAACCCTTCAGACTTCAGGAAGCTCATGCACCTTTTTTACCAAGTGGTGACACAGAGAGTAGAAGCTGGGTGGAATCGTTTTCTTCACGATTGACTGCACTGTAAGAACGGTGTTGTTTGTTTTCCAGGCTCAAACCTGATGCTTTGAACCTGTTCGAGATCCTCAATGAATATGAGAAGAGGCACATCGTTGAGATCCTGTCGTACCACGACTGTGACACTCCATCACATCAAGCGCCTGACCTCGACTGTCTAGTGGATCTGCAAGCCAGATTCATCAAACAGCGACACCTGATATTTCTGACTGGTGATCTTAAACCCAAATCATTACACAAGTGTTGTCTCTTTACTGCTGCATGTGCATTCTGAGTAGACAGTGTGACCACACCGCGCTGGCAGAGTGTCATAGGCGATGAAGGGCTAAACAGACACAAAAGCCAGTTTTGCACATGTGAGAGTTGGCACATTGGGACACAAGTGAAGTGAAAGGCTTGGTTTACAGAAGAAATACAGTTAGCACCCAAATGTTAGGCTATATTACCAATATGGTAACATTTTGAATTTGTGCAGAATGAGAGAGGTGTGCCTGTAAATGTAGATCAAGCTGGCACTTTTTTCCCAGTATTTCATCTTCCTCACCATCAGAGTGTTAATCAAGTGTGCTGCTCCACCGATTCAGAGGATATTTTTGATTTAAGTTCCTTTTTTTGTAAAAGGAAAATTGCAAAGATCTCAGGAAATGGCAACAAATCTTTCTAAAGAAATGTGATAAATTGATCAGCATTTCAGTGTCCGTGTCCACCATGTAATTCAGCTACTCTCGCTCTCATCCCTCCACCTAAATAACAGGCGAACAAAGAATGGAGCACTCACCAAGAAAGGGTGGGTGCAGAAGAAGGCTTGAATGAAGTCCTCAGTTAATAAATACTGCGTGACAGTGGTCACAGTTTTATGTTCTCCTAGGGAACGATTCTTGCTTCAGGTTCCAGAGGTTCCCATAGTTCAGATCACAGATGAGCCCCCAGTTTTTAGATTCTCCCTATCTAGTGTGTCCTTTGTATCTTAGACGTTTAACCCTGTGATTATTCAGGGTAAGGATAGTCAAATCTAGCCTAAACCACGAGGTACAGGCTTCAGGAATGATGTAGAAGACTTTCTTGTGGTTGTTCTTGTTTGAGGCTCAGTTTGTAGTTATAAGTAAAGTAGTTATAAGCAATCATATCAATAAAATCACTTAGGCAACTCCCCGGATCTCAATCCCATAGAGAACCTGTGGTCAGTCCTCAAAAGGCGAGTGGACAAACAGAGGCCCACAAATTGTGATCAACTCCGAGAACTAATTAGGCAAGAATGGATCGCCATCAGTCAGGATTTGGCCCAGAAGCTAATATCCAGCATGCCAGAGCCAATTGCAGAGGTTATGAAGAACAAGGGTCAACACTAAATATTGACTCATTATATTTTTTGCCAATAAAAGCCTTTTATAACTTATGATATGCTTATCATTGTTTTTCAGTATACCATAGAAACGTGAAAAAATAATATACAAATACTGAAGCAGCAAACTTTGCAAAACACAAAATTTATGTCACTGCCAAAACCTTTGGCCATGACTGTACAATGCTTGCTGTAATCAACAAGTCCCAGGGAATAACCGTGAGACAGACTCTGTAGAGGGTCGTTTCTCAGAAAGCTTTTAGCCTCAGTCAGTCTGGAAATAACACACAGTAAGTGACGCTGTTCAGCGTTAGGAAAGGTAGAGAGAAAGACATAAAACAAGCTGCAACAATGCACCACAATTTAGAATACGTAGAGTATGTTTGTATGGCAAAGGCTCTGCGTTTTAAGATCGCAAGGTTCAAATTCTGTGCTAGGAACCAGATGCTGTCTGCACTTTCCTTTATTTACAGATTTTTTTAATACTGTTTTTATCAATTGTGTTATTTAACAGTAAATTCATGATTATGTTTTATGATTATGGAATTACTTTTGAAGTATGGTGAATGCTTATGGCTAAATTAATGTTTTTTTTAATCCCATCCAACAGGCTGCCAGTTTGAGATGTTTCCCCACTACTCCAGCAGTGGCATCGTTATTGCCAACGTTGATGACATAAAGTTTATAATAAGCAGTTTAGCTGGTGGAGGACATGTGGACAGCGCTCCATCGGCAGAGACTTACGCCACTCCTGCTCCAGCGTCATGTAAGTGATTCTGTGCTAAAACCATCTGACAGCATCCCAAACTACACGTCTTGCTCTCACTGTGACTGTTCCCAGTCGATCATCCTGAATGATCTTTATCATTCATCGAGGAGAGGCAGAGAAATACATGTAATGTCCATGAACTGCTGAACAATCAGAATAGAAAATAACAGGACAAAATGGTGTTTGCTAAAAGAGTACAAAAAAACAGGTTCTCAAACACGCAGTGGCATTGTGCCATGATAATAACAGCCAAAGTAAGAGACGAGGCTGAGGACAGAGGAGACTGTAAAAGCAAGCGAAGTTCATGTGCTTTGTAAAGCCTTTTCATCTCATGGGTGGACGAACATGGATCAAACACCCAATAGAAATCATCTGTTTGCCTTTGGGATCAACAGGTCTTTTGTGTGCTTCACCTCTGAATATAACCATCAGCTGGAACCAGGCTCCAAAATCAATATATAGTGGGGTTTTATACACTTGGCAATGAATGTCAAATTTTAAGTACCTTGAAACAATACAAAATATTTTTACCAAATATACATTTTTATGTCCTAATAATAATGGGAATAATTGCGGGTTTTTTTCATACGAGATCAGGCATCACAAAAATGTGAAGACATTTCCTATTCCTGATATATAATATATATTTCCTAATATATTAATTTTGGTAGTTAATGTGAGAAGTTCTGGATAAAAAAAGGCATCCTAGATATATTTGTGGTGATAAACAGATGTAAAATGTATAAAATGTAATATTTTCTCTAGTAGATTGTTTTATTTGAATTGCACTCAACACTTGGGGCGTTTGCAGACCTTTAGATTATTTGCTTTGTTCCAAACAGGGACTTAGATTATATTGGCATTTTTTTCCTTGGTTTGGTTCACTTTTCACAAGGCAACGATTCAAAGTGTACCAAACTGTGTTTAAGCAAGTAAAACTGGTCAGAGTGCAGCTGTTTGTGTCTAGGGATTCTGCTCATAGCTGATAAATGATATTTTACATGCATATATCTCAAGACAGCATTGTTGCAGTGGGTCAGATTGCTGGACCAGCACAAGTGGATCACTGCAGGGTCCAGCGGTCTGGCACCACCTTGTTCAGTCAGATCCGCATCAACATAATCATCCTGAGACTGAGTGTTGGGGGTAACGCAAGTTACATAATCGAATTACTTTTCTCAAGTAACTAGTAAAGTAATGCATTACTTTTAAATTTACAACTAAATATCTGTTACTTTTTTAAATAAGTAATGCAATTTACTTTGTTTTCCCATGTATTCACTGACCGCTCTCCTGTCCCTTTGATGAGAGAAACTGGGAGTCAGAGGCACTTCCTTCAGTCTGACGCTTATTCATTTCACTTTTGGTGTGAAAGGGCTTTTACAGTTGCCAAAAATATAACTTTTGGGGGTTTTGTTATTAAAAATAAATAAGCAAGCCCAGCCCAGATGATAAAAAGTAACACAAAAGTAATGTAATGCATTACTTTCTGTAAAATGTAACTAAGTAATGCAGTTAGTTTTATGGAGTAATGCAATATTGTAATGCATTACATTTAAAAGCAACTTTCAGAAATACTCAAAATGAGCCAGGTGTAAAACGGGCTAAAAATATTTTACAAACCATCCATTATGCTGCAATTACAAGTGTGTGTGTTTGTGCGTGCGTGTGTTTGTGCGTGTTTGTTTGTGTGTGTGCGTGCATGTGTGTTTGTGCGTGTTTGTTTGTTTGTGTTTGTGCGTGTTTGTTTGTGTGTGTGCGCGTGCGTGCGTGCGTTTGTGTGTGTGCGTGCGTGTTTGTTTGTGTGCGCGCGTGTGTTGTGTGTGTGTTTGTGCGCTTGTGTGTGTGCGTGTGCGTGTGTGTGTGTGTGTGTGTGTAACCTTTTGCAGGTGTAAAGACTGTTGTTTGAAGATTCAAATTAGATGTAAAAGTTTATGCTATACGAATGCAGAATGCTATACGTCTTAAAAACACAAAGTAAAAGAAAAGCTCCTGTTTTAATGTATAAATACAGAAATGTTTTCTGTTTGGAACCATCACTTTTTAACGGTTACATTCAGCAATCACATAATTGTAAATACCAGCAGAACTGATGCCAAGTCTTAGGACAGTACAATACACTTGAATACAGCTCTTTTATAATGAATGTGTTCAACATGAATTCAGATTCATTTTGTGGGGCATAGAGACATTATAATCATAGCCAACATTTAATTTTCTGTCATTCAGAATCTGAATTTTATTTATTTTGTCCACCAGCATGCAGGTAGCTATTTTGTTGCCATTTTAGACCAATTCTTACTCTACTTGACATTTTATTTTTCAGTCTTTTATTTAGTCTTTTTCAATAGACTTTCATTAGAGATTTTCAAAATGTAATTTTTCTTTCCTTGTAAAAAAGATGCACGAAGGCAGCTTGAATATGGAGATTATAGACCTATTTCTATGCTCAAAATTCACTTGGTCTAACTGTAAGGCTGTATATATGGTGTTTTACTGGATGGTTCACCCAAAAAATGAAAATTCTGTAATCAGGTTGTTTCAAACTAGTATGATTTTCTTTCTTGTTTGTTTGGAGCCTGTTGGCTGTTGGAAGGAGTCTTAATAGGAGCTATGGGTTTATGGAGTTGATTTCCATTAATCACCATTTGTACATCGTAATGATTCTTCTCTTCAGTGACCCTGTGAGGAAAACAGGATTTTTTTACTAATGAGTGATGACTTATAGGGATGTCTATACTTGCACAGACAATGTATTCTGTTTGGACGATGCTTGAAATACTGGAGATGTAGACGAGGAACGATTAATGAGAGAACTGGGACAATTTTGGGTGCCTCAATTGACAGAGGTGCAAAACCTCTTGTGGAATTTGTAAAACTGCATTTGATCTTTAACTGCTATGTATTGTTTCTGTTGATTTGAAATTGTGAACCTCTCTCTTGTTTCTGTAGTGAGAGACGATAGCATGTCCTTGGACTCGGACCTGGATTCTCCAGATCACAGTGTCTCTGTCACAACCGAGACGAGCCAGCACCCGTCTGCACTCGGGACAGATCCGTGCCCTCCGCTCTCTGAACCTTCTCTCCGAGACCACGCGAATGCAATTCCTGTGCTCACAACAACCAGCCAGATGCCAAAAGAATTAGACTTTGTAGCTCTCAGTGAAGCGATTTCTCAGTTCAAGGCTTCCAAGATGCTGTCCAAGTCTGATGCCGGTGAAACTCTACAAACGGCTTTTGGAGTTGATCCTGACCAGAGCTTCCTCAGTCACAGCGATCTGTCAGATTCCTATCCTCGGTACTCCTCGGAAAACCACAGTCTGTCAGCTACTCCACCTGAGACTCCAGTCTCTTGTACGTCAATCAAAACAGAGTCAGCAGTCACAACAACAGCTGGGGCTCCAATGAGCAGTTCTTCTGCAGTCGGAGCCAGTCGTGAAGTGGTCCAGTATGGAGAAACGGACACATCTGCAGCTGCGCCTGAGAACACCAGCAATATAATGAATACTTCTAAAGCTTGGGAGCAATCGAGCACAAGCTCCACGGACACTCGGTCAGGCACGACTAATGCTGGGAGTGGTCAAACGTCCAATGAAAGCAGAGGTTCAGAGAAGCCTGCAGTGGACAGTGCGAGTTCCTCTGAACCAGCGGTCAGTGGTTTCCTTCCCAGACACAGCATGGACCGTTTTTATCCAGCGCTGCAGGGCAGCGGCCTCATGTCGATTCCGCACAGTTCCCTGGGTCTGAGTGGCCCTAGACTCATATCTCACAATGGTGCTATTGGACTTGCACATCCTCTCCTGAACTGCACCGTTTCCAACAGCCTGGGAGTTGTGGCACCTCCGGTCTTGAGAGGATTCCTCCCAAATCCTAGCGTGCAGATGTCGTGGAACAATTTAGTGCAAGGTTCGGCATCGGGGCTGTGGGGTGCTGGCTACGGCATGGATGTGCAGCAGATCCAAAGGTCTCCGTTCATCCAGAGCTGGCAGGGAAATCCTGCGTTCCAGAGGGACAGCTATCGTCCCAATAGAGGAGGATTTGGTGGCTGGTGAGCCAGTAATGTGTGTAGATAGTTTTCAAACTCATGTTTACAACTCCATCTCAGTGCAACTTTTGTATAATAGGAGAGAAATTAAGCATTTCTAGGTTTTCACCGAAAGTGAATTTATAAAAAAAAAAAAGGGATTAATTTCATATTTTCCAGAGAACATTATATTTTTATTTTGCATGTTGGTCAGACTGATAATGTTGGTTATTTTCCCCTTTTGTGAAAAAGCTCAAGGCCTTGGTTTTAATATTATTTTTATAAAGCTGATAATATACATTAAACAACTTTCAAACTAGTCTTTGTAACCGAGTGTGTCTATTTTGAGATGTTTGGTTAACAAGACGCTGTGATCGAGTAATGTTGGTCATATGTGACCCTGGACCACAAAACCAGTCATAAGGGTCAATTTTTCGAAATAGAGATTTATGCATGAATAAATAATCTTTCCATTGATGTATGGTTTGTTAGGATCGGACAATATTTGGCCGAGATACAACTATTTGAAAATCTGGAATCTGAGGGTGCAAAAAAATCGAAATATTGAGAAAATCATCTTTAAAGTTGTTCAAATGAAGTTCTTAGCAATGCATATTACTAATCAAAAATTAAGTTTTGATATATTTACAGTAGGACATTTACAAAATATATTCATGGAACATGATCTTTATTTAATATCCTAATGATTTTTGGCATAAAAGAAAAATCAATCATTTTGACCCATACAATGTATTTTTGGCTATTGCTACAAATATCCCCCAGTGACTTAAGACTGCTTTTGTGCTCCAGGGTCACATATATTGAGCACTGATTTGTTTAACCAGCTTGAAAAAGTATGGTCAATAGTGGACTCAAGTTGAGCAACTTCAAGTTTAATTTAAAAGCGTTTAAATACATTTAATTCACATGTAGGAAAAACTGTAAAATTCACATTCAAGCCATAAAATCTAGCTATTCATACGTCACATTCAAGATTTGCAGTTACACATCTACAGTGAGTCCTTGATAAGAGTGTCTAACAGATACTCCATTCGTTTAATTCAAATGTCAGACAGCAACATCTCGGTCCAGCACTTTATACTGTAAGATGTGAATGCAGCTATAAACCAGGTTTGGTCTTGTTTTTGGAAGCAGCTCTGGATCACACGGGTCTAAAAGGAGAGAAGTAGTTCCTGTGTTGTGTTTGCAGTGCAGGGTTTAGACTGGTTTCGAGCTCTCTTTGTCTCTGCAGCAGACCCTGAAATAAAAATTCAAAATCAGCATTTCATACATGGCACTGTATCCTGCTGAATTTTGTTTGTTGCAGCCAAGAAGCTCATCACCAATAACTGATCAAAAGTACACACAAAAGACAGGTAACGTTTCAAAGCTTGTTCACACAGTGCACATCTTGGTTTAGAGCGTCACCTGTCTCAGCTCGGACAGACCCTTCAGGATGGCCTGCTGCCATTCAGTGCTTTGAGGAGGATGCTGGACCTGCCTGCAGCCGCTCACAACTGCAAATAAAAATACGTCTACTGTTGCTTAAAAAAAAACAGTTCCCCCAAAAGACTCAGAATTGTTAGCCACTACATCAAGCTCCAGAAAGAAAAAAAGTATTATAAACTTTAGGTATATATATATATATATATATATATATAGATGTGTGTGTGTATATATGTATATATATAGATGTGTGTGTGTGTGTGTGTGTGTGTGTGTATGTATATATGTGTGTGTGTGTGTGTGTGTGT
>NW_015552728.1:75462-83932 GCF_001515605.1 Sinocyclocheilus anshuiensis | reverse complement strand
TGTGTATATATATATATATACTGTGCACTGATTGCCGCATTAAGGTGCAGTTACAGTTACTGTCATTCAGCGAATTTTCACATTAGAAATAGTTATTTCAATAGGAATCCATGCTTAAGTAACGAATGCATCGTATGTAACCCAATGAGGATCTGTCCTCTATAGTATATATACTGTAATATATATATATATTACAGGGAGGAATTCATCTTTCTGTTCACCAAAGGTTAACTGGACTACAAAAACAGTAATACAGTTTTTAAAACATACGTTTTTAGCTGTGCTGGTAAAGCCTGATTTCCTGCAGCCAATACTCCAGTCTAATAAGAAAACCTTGTCTTATATAACTCTTAAGGAATCTTTCTAATGTGCTGATCTGGAACTCGAAAAACATTTCTTGTAATTAGCACAGTTGAAAAAGATTTAGCTGCATAATGAGGTGTGGAAACAGTACTACAGTCTTTTTCACGCTTTTTCCAATTTTTGCATTTCTTGCAATTCACCGTAAACTCTCATGTCAAATTATAGAATTTGGAAACAAGATTTGTGATAACTGCACATTTATTAAAAAGAAAAAAATTAACTATCACACGGCCTGGGCTGCGTTTCCCAAAAGCATCGTAAGCTGAGTTGATCGTAGAGACCATAGATGGCAATGGGTCTACGATCTACTTAGGCTTAAGATGCTTTTGGGAAACGCAGCCCAGATTAGTGTTATCCAGACCCTTTGCTATGACACGTCTCTGAGGGATTTCTAGACTCTGACTGGAGTCCACCTGTGGCTAATTCACACTCTAAAAAATGCTGGGTTGTTTCAACCTCACCTGTGTCTCTCTGCTGGGCTTCATGTGTCGAGGGTCTGGAGAGTGGAGCGAGGGGGTCCATGTGATACACCTCGTCTGTGCGCATGTACGGCACATAGTCTGATACCAGCAGGCGCCCCGTCTCCTCCGTCATTTGGTGAGAGCACTGTTGTGATGGCTGATGCACATGGGTCTTTACTGCAGGAACGGGAGGAGACGTCACGCTGCTGGAGATTCACACTTTATAAGGACATTAATGCATGTTCATCCACTCTTTAGTCACAAGAAAACACATAAAAATTTAACCCAACAGTTGGGTTAGTCCATATTTGACCCAAAGTTGGGTTGAAACAACCCAGCATTTTTTAGAGTGCAGTTGATCAGTTGATCAGACATGATTTGAAATAGCACACATATATTTGCCTATATAAGGTATAACTGTTGAACATGAACATACATATCAGAGCAAAACCCAAGCCATGAGATCAAAGAAAAGGCCTGCTGAGCTCAGAGACAGGGCTGTGTCAAGGCATAGATGTGGAGAAACCTACAAATATTAAAGGCTCCCAAGAACACAATGGCTTCCATTTTTAATGGAAGAAGTCTGGAAGAACCAGGACTCTTTCTAGAGCTGACTGTCCATTCAAACTGAGTGAGCAACCCAAGGATAAAGGCCTTGGTAAGAGAGGAGACGAGTGATCTGAAAGACTGATGGCAGAGCTGATGGCAGACAGAAGCCCCTCTTCAGCACAAAACACATGAAAACCTCAAACCTACAGTTTCTCAGATGTGAAGAGACAAGATTTCCAGGTTTGACTGGCCTCAATTCCAAGTGTCATATCTAGAGAAAATGTGTTTACTTTTTTTTTCTCAAAATTTGCCAAGATATCACAAATCTGTTTTTTGCTGTCATGATGGGGTGTAGATATGAACTGTATGCAGTATGCACTGTATTGTATTATATACAAAGATTTCAGTGAAATGTCCCAGAGTTATTACAACTCACTGCAATTGTGTTACATATAATTCCCATTCTCTGATAAAAACCTGTTGTGCATAATCTACTACATGCCTTCTGTCCTCTCATTCAGTTTATACTTTTTTAGCAAGTAAAAGGCCTTTTAGTATAATTGTACAAACATCCACATTCAGCTTGTGCTTCACGAGTCTTTTTGGTGTGAAATCTTAAAGAATAACTTTTTATTGTTAATATTTAAAAATGAACACTTATTACTTGATTATGCACAATGTCTTCAAAAAAAATCAATCAAATGTTAAAATCAGGCTTTTAAGAAATGTTAATTTGTGCATCTCTCAATCAGTTTTGCTTTGATCATAAAACTAAGCATTTAAATATCTTACTAAAACATGTTATTGGGTGATATAGATTGACTACTGATTTATAAGTGTTTTATGTAAGTAGTCTGCTACTGTTACTTTACAAGCTATCAGAATGTCATCTTATTTTACCATACCATGCACCTTACCATATTCATATCAGCAACTGCAGAAATTGCATATTTTTGCTCAGTTTGGGCCTCTGAATAAAAGGTGTTTTGTTTTTTTCCTCGAGTATGAGCTCAATATTCCCCTGTACCAAACTGAGCCATAAAAGCCTGATATATCAAATATGATACTCTACAAAAACACACTTTTTTGTCTAAAGGTTTAATAAACAAGTCCATTTATTTAAAAAAAAATTAATTTGCAAAATGCAGTAATCACATGTTTAGGGATAACCTTCCTGTAAATAAACTCATAAAATCAGTGATTTTTTTTTGTTTTTTGTGGTGTAGAGGGCATACTGTGTTCTTTTCTTGCCTAAAAATTACATTTGGTTTACTTTAGATTTATGACCCTAAATAGTCACTGTAGTCTACTACAGTGATGCATTTATCTACTAAAAAAAAAAAAGTACTTTTAAAAAGCAAAAAAAAATGATTTTGTGACATTAAAATTTATCAGAAAAAAATAAGCTACGTGAATCTGGCTAAAAAACCTCACCTTTCAGCACTGAAGGCTGATGCTTCTCGGAGTTGATTTTCACTCTGAACAGAAAAGAGAAACGACATCAACACTTTGAAATGCATATATCAGCATTCATCAACACTTACACTACATGCATTAACAGGGATGGGAACTGCAAGGAACTTAACAATGGTTCTGGTTCCAATTACATCAATTATTCTTTTAGTACTGTAATTACTGCTGAAGTGAGGCTGCACCTGTAGTTGTGGAGACCTCCTGAGTCTCTGTGCTTCAGGTTTGTGATTAAGCATGTTTGCTGGTGGTGTTCGTGACCAGAGGCGGACAAAGTACTCAACTCCATTACTTGAGTGAAAGTACAGATACTGCTGGTCAAATATTACTCCATTACAAGTAAAAGTTGTAAAGACAGATTGTTACTTAAGTAAAAGTACAGAAGTACTTGCTTTTAAAAGTACTTAAGTACCAAAAGTAAATTTCCTTTTTTATGTCAATGCACTGTTTTATTGTTGTACGTAAAACGTATTTATTGTTGTACAAAAAAGCAAAACAGCAAGACTTATTTGACATCAAAACAAACATTTTAAATGCTGTCTAATCGCTCTCGCTGTTCTTTGATGTCACACACAGAACAGTCTGCAGTGCTGCTTCAGTCCAACACTTATTGTGTTTTATTAGGAGACGCACAACAGTTCTTCTGTGGCTTTATAGGTAATATTTTCACTTACACAATTTAGCAAAATCAGACAATATTGTGTCTAATATATACCACAATATTAACTTCTTATTATTGCATTGTTGTAAATAAATATCACATTTGCAACTGGTCAGTGTTCAAAAAATGCTGAGAAATCACTTCATGTAGCCCCACAAGAGTGATTACTGATAAACTGTCTGAAAAAAAGAAAGTCACGTTTTAGAGAAGAAAAAAATCACCTACTGACTTTCAAAGCTGCTACATAGTAACGACTTTCTACTTCGAGGATCTTGATAGAAATGTAGTGGAGTGAAAAGTACAATATTTGTCTTTCAAATGTAGTGAAGTTAAAGTCATAAGTTCCCAGAAAAAAATAATACTCAAGTAAAGTCTTTGCAGGGCTTCTGGGTACCGGTCAGACGCCGGGACGAAGGCTTTACTGGGTCTCTGTGTGTTCCACTCGGGCCTTTTTTCCAGTCTGTGGTTCCTGACCCATGCGTAAGGCTCATTAGGGTCCGCTCTGACTTCTTTCGGTGCAGCACACATATGCTCTCTGCTGTGGCTCTCTTCAGATGCTTTAACCTCACCTTGATGGGATTTCTTGCCCTTTAGAGTGTTTGGAGGAGCTGTGCATGTTCCTGCAGCTCTGGGAGATTGTTTGTCCGCATCTCTAACGGTCTCATTCACAGGCGGAGCACTCATCTCTGCAAAATCAGACTGATATTAAGCCAATGCTCAAACTTTCGTTTTGCAACTTTTTGTTTTTTAAATTTGTTCAAATTGAAATTCTGTCATTATTTAGCCATCATCCTCTCATTACAAATGCTGTTTGTACTTCATTTACTCAGCTCTTTTCCATACAACAGTTCAAGCTGACACATCTACAATGAAAAACTACCAGAAAAGTTTGTGTGAGAAACAGATCAAAATCAGATTATCATTTACGAAATTTCACAACCATTTTCAGAGTTAACCGACGTATCGATGCATGTTTAACGTCATTGTCTCCTATTGTAATCTAATGCCAGATTAAATGTGACAAACAGACCAAGTTTGAGAGCTTTGGCTGAGATTTTTAGTGAATAATCTAAATGAACTGTTTTAATTGTAGCATCTCTCATTGAAGGCTTCTAGAGGTTTTGAATATGGTGCATCACATGGACTACTTTAACTGTTCTTTTATACTTTCATAATTCTTTTTACCTTTTCCTTTTTGGAACTTGAAAGCCATTGTCAGTGAGTGTCTATGGAAATGTTGTATGAAATCAAAAGTCCAGAAGTAAATGATGACAGAATCTTCATTTTTGAACGAAACAAACCTGTCTGAACAGCGGTGTCTTCTCTTGGAGATGTTGTGGAAGGAGGTGTCATTCTCTGGGTTTGACTCTGCAGCATGGCTGATGGAGCAGGGACATCTTCACCACTAAGGGCTAAAAGACTACTTTATAATAATGCACACAAAATGTTGTGAATACAGAGAAAATGTTACCCTGTGAGACGGAGTCTGCTTCCAGGCTGTGCAGCAGTTTGGACACATCGTGGCCTTTCTTGGCCAGGTCTCTAATTCTCTGGATGTGTTTGTCTTTACAGGCCTCCTCTTGGGCTCTTTGAGTGCTCAGATACAGCTCCTCCGTTTTACGAGACTGCACCTCCTGGAATAGTTTTCACAACTTTCATATTCAAAATACTACTCAAAATGGACCCTACCATTCTACTTATTCTTTTGAAATGCATACTATGTAACATTGTGTCTTTTACAACTTAAAAAATGTCCCTTTCAAGCCATTTATTGAGAACTAGAGTGTGCTTCAACATGTGTTCTGTGCTGTGCTGTGTGTGTTTTTACTGCTGTAAAGTGAAGTCACATTGAAATACATGTAAATGGAGTGGATGTGCCACAGTGCAAGGTGCAGCAGAAAAAAGATCATGAACAGTTTCATCTGATATTTGTAACCATTTCTACACAATTAAATCCACACTTTGTTTAGTACATTGTTTGAAGTAGAGCACTGGGTAGATGAATCCAATTGACTGAAAGAAGTTTTGCAATTACAAATTGGGTAGAGTTAGTATTTGTGTTTTCTAGATGTCCATTAAAGTACCAATATCCAGAAGTGAAGCACAGAGATCCCTCTCTCTTAATAAAGAGCATTAACTCTGAAAAAGCTTTTTTCTTGCAATTGAGAGTTTATATCTCAGAATTCATGCTTTCCATACATTGCAGTGTTCACATCTCAATTTTTTTTCTCTCTAATTTCTGAATTTACATCTCACCTTTATTATATATATTTTTTTTTATATTTTTGTGTAGTATGTGTGTGTTTTACCTCTCTGTGTCTCTGTCGCTCCGAGTCCTTCATATACTGCTGCTGGAGTTGCTGTCTCTCTCTTTCAAGCCTCCTCTCCTCTTCTTGTTCCTGTGCTCTCCGTTCGGCCTCCTCTTTCTCTTTCTGACGTCTGCGCTCCTCTACTTGAGCCTCAATTGCTCGCTGCACATCACACATTCTTACAGAGCTCAGGAATATTTAAGGAGTATAAAGGTGCATGTGTACAGCAGTGAGGTCCTGCGGGTTCAGTCGAGGGCTGAATCTCACCTGGTGCTCCAGCTGTTTGAGTTTTCTGCGTTCTCGCTCCTCGATCTGAGCAGGGTCCAGCAAGGCTGTCATTGTGCGAAGATAACTAAACAACAAATCACAAGGGCATTTTTATTTTCATTAAACAAGCCAGACTTAAAATATTTAGAATTCAGTTAGTTATTCCAAACAAAGTCTAATTTAAAGATTTTTGGCCAAAATGTTTTATTTTGGTGCATTATTATAAATTAACTTCCATTTTGTTTGAAAATATTGAAATGTAAAAAATAAATTACATTTAAAAACGCCAGCTGTAGTTGCCAGAACTTTACCATATAAAAACAGTAGCAACAGGTTTTACAGACTGAATGTAAATTTACAGTAAAAAAAAGCAATTAAATGAAGTCGTGTTATACTAAATTACTAAAATCTGTATTTTCCATTGTAATATACTTACAAGCACTTTGACTTACCATTAACCATTTAACAGGTTTTTACCATAGATGATAACGGTGAACAAACTGTAAAAATTCTATCACATTAATGAGCATTTTGTTTGTGCTATAGATCGATCTGATCTGTTGTTAACCAGGGTTTGTTGTATATAAAGAGCTGTATCTCTCAGCTAACTGACCTGGATCTCTGTTGGTTTCCCTGAGTGGTGTCAACACTGGCCCTGCTCAGACGGTCCCCTCCGAACGCACTCGAGCCGGCCCATGCAGTGGACAGAGCTCCAGAGACGGACCCATGAGGAGACAGACAGCTGCTGGTGTCAGGCACCCCTCGCTCGGGGCCCACAGCTGAGGGCTGATGAAGAGAGTCACAGTGAACGGCCCACCGCTCGCTGTCCTCAGCCTGTGGAGGTGACAAACACTGTGTGACAGAGCACTGTCAGGGGATCGTAACTGTGCACCAAACTGAAAGTGGTGCAGTGTGTGGTTTGTCCTGTGGTGGTCGTGATGGTGGTCCCTGTAGAAGAAATCATTCAAAGAAGTCAAACCTTTCATGAATGATTCGTCCCTCTGTCTGCATTTGCCCAAACAGTTATACAGTCTTAATTATATAAAGAAATAATCTTCATCTATTTATGTGGTTTGCTTATTAGATGTTTGTTTGTAATAGAGATTTCGGTAACACTTTACGGTGGCATAGAAACTTGACACACTTTTACGGTGTCCTTGTTACAGATGTTACATGTACTTCCTATAGTAATAACAATACATTATGCATAATTATATGCAAGTAACCCTAAACCAAACCCTCATCCTAACCATATAGTAAGTACATGTATTTAATTAATTTTACTCAGTACTTAAAAGGTATAATGATACTGTAACAAGGACAACGTAAAAAACTGTAACCGAGATTTCAGACTGTTTAAACATAAAACAAGCATGACAGATGTATTAAGCTACAACAAAATAAATGGTTTAATTTTGCTTTTATACATTTGTGTTCAAAACCCTTCAGAATTTGCAAAATGTTAAGAATTTTAATAAAATAGAGGGACCGTAAAAATGCATGTTGCCCTGATGAAGCCATTTCACAAGACAAAAATAAAAGCTGAATTGAATGAATCAGAAGACACTGGAAAACCAAAGAATTACAAACCTTTTTTTTTTAATTGAGCTATAATTTTGTCTTGTTGACTATAAACACTTGCTATGTTAAATGGCTTCATCAGGGCAATAATTGGTTAAAATTGTAAACATTTTTCAGTTTCTCTAGGGATGTAAACTTTTGACCACAACTGTAAATTGAACATTCAGGATAATGTCACATATAAACCTCATTTTCCTTGAAATCGTTTTAGTTTAACTGGGGTCCGAGGGTGTTTTGGGGCCTGGAAAAGTTTTGACATGCCCTGACATTTGTGCTTTTTTCAGTTGCTTACAAACATTTGAATGTCTAAAGTTTAATAACACTGTAATCAGCACAAACTGGGCTACAATAATATGTGAGCAGCATGTATGTACGTGATTGTGTTTTTGAGAAAACAACGTTTATGCGTGCTTAGTGAAAAACTACAATTTTAAAGTCACTGAAATTAAAAGCACACCCTGTTTATTTTCTTTATTTTGCAAAAGCACAATGTTTTGTTGATATTGTGAGTGTACACAAATAAAAGTAGACCCTTTACAGATTCGAATGGTGTATTACTCTTATGTGTACAAACAAAAATGAACGAGCATTTTAAGTTCTTTTTGCTCTTATCAGTAAAACATGCACGTGGTGGCGCCAGCGCCACCGTCGACCCCAGGAGGTTAAGTGTAGGGTAGTTGTGGCCTATTGGTGGCTGGTTCGAGTCTCAGGTCCGGCAGAAATTGTCGGTGTGGGGAGTGAATAACCAGCGCTCTCTTCCACCTTCAATACCATGACTGAGGTGAGACCCTTGAGCAAGGCACCGAACC
>NW_015552728.1:73984-74515 GCF_001515605.1 Sinocyclocheilus anshuiensis | reverse complement strand
ATGTTCACGGTGTGTGTGTTCACTACTGTGTGTGTGCACTTGGATGGGTTCAATGCAGAGCACAAATTCTGAGTATAGGTCACCATACTTGGCCACATGTCACTTGACTTCACTTCACTAGAGACTGCAGAGTGATACATGACCTAGCAAAATTACTAATAATAAGTGTGCAAAATTACTAATAATAAGTGAATGAATGAATGAATGAATGATACATTAATATAGCGCTTTATTGTGTATTGTTGTACACCCAAAGCGCTTTACAATCATGTGGGGGGGGTCTCTCCTCAACCACCACCAGTGTGCAGCATCCACCTGGACGATGTGATGGCAGCCACAGGACAACGGCGCCAGTCATAGAGCCAATCAAGTGGTTGGGGATTATTAGGAGGCCATTGGAGCTTTTCCACTTCGTGGTACGACTCGGCTCGGTACGGCTCAGTACGGCACTGCACGGTTCGGCTCGGTACGGTTTGCGTTTCCACTGCAGTTCAGTACCGCTTTAGAGTGGGCGGGATTATTCACATGTCT
>NW_015552728.1:69053-72774 GCF_001515605.1 Sinocyclocheilus anshuiensis | reverse complement strand
ATGGAGAAATTCCGGTAACGGGCTGATTCCTGTATTGCATTTGCATGCTTTGTTTAGATTGTCTCCACCTCTATGTATCCCTCCCCCTTGAAAGGTATAAACTCTACTGTGCTGAGCTATAGTCAGACTTGGATGACTGCAGCGATGCTCGAGTCCTCAATAAAGAGTGACTTCTGTATGAAACATATCCCAACGTCTCCTGGTCTCTGCTTCGACGAGGAAAAAGTTTCCAACAGCTGCATAATAATAGTTTATAAATGTCTAATTTAACATAGGCTGTGAGCTAACAGGGTGATTTGGATTGCGAGGTTGTGCCAGCAGCAGAAGCTGTAATATCATGCATATTTAACGCTCAGTGCTGTGAGGAAACATCCAGAAGTGTTTGTGTTTGTTTGAAATGATGGTGCAAGTTTGAAGGGTGTTTCACCAGAAAGACTTGAAAGATGTTGTTTCTTCTTTTTGTTGCAGCATGAAGAACCTAGAGAAGAGGGTTGAAAATAGCATGGACTATTACTTTTTATTCAACATCAGTTATCACTCAGTGGGTTATGTAACCATCTGTTACAATGTCTTTGGAAAGCTTTGTCTTTCAAACACATATGCACAAATTCATATTATTTCTTATTTACCTGAATGGAGGCATTCCCAAACTTGGTTGTCATCTTTTCACCTAATATATTAACTTGAAGAATGTCCTGAGATTTAAAAATTAATATTTAATAATTAAGTATCACATTTTCATGTTCATGGTTCTCTGATGTTGGTTAATGGTCACATGACATGCAGGTAAATATGTAAAAGAATTAATTTTTTAGGAAGTGTTTTATTTCGATTTACAAACGATTTAAACGATTTATTTTAATTTTACATTTTTATGAGTTCATTAATTATTAGCTTAAACTCTCACAGTTCCTTCAGTTCCTTCATGAACCCCAGTTTAGGAAACCTTGACGTAATGTAATGTTTAATGCACTTAATGTTGTTAATGATAACGAATGGAATATATTTTCTTACTCTTTGTATTTTTATATCAATATGGTAGAAGTGTATCCTATTGAAATCTATCTGATAAACGAGTTGGGTCAAAAGTAATCTAAAAGTAGTCCAGTTATACTAACCTAAAATGTGTAATGTAATGGATTATGTTACAAACTAACATAATTACTAAACTAATTTGTGTCATGTAATTTGAAATCAGTAATGAACTACAATTTGTAAGTAATCTACCCAGCTCTGTCAGCAAATATGCATTTTAAACAAGTCTTTGAATATCGTGCCACAAACTATAAAAGATGAAGAATGAGGGCTCATGTTATGGCGCTTTTCCACTGCGTGGTACGACTCGGCTCGGTACGGCTCAGTACGGCACTGCACGGTTCGGCTCGGCACGGTTTGCGTTTCCACTGCAGTTCAGTACCGCTTTCCCCATCAAGCTCTCGCTGGATCCGCTCCTCTGCTATCAACGAGAGGAACGTCTGTACTTCCGCAACAGACAACACAACTTTTTGGTTGTTTAAAAAAAGGTGCGCTCGTTCAAAACAGTTGCATTCGATCCAGTGTTGCCAAACCCTTGGAAATGGCAAATGTAAATTATATAATTTAATTTTAATTTTCCTTTTGCAACAAACTTTGCACGTATGGGTAATGGAAAATGTCAATTTAAATACAGAAATACATTGACATTTTGAATATTGCATTGCCATTTTGCATATTGCCTTGCCATTTTGCATATTGCATTTTAAATAGAATTTCGTTACCTATATGCTTCCATAATATATACCCTTAAGGTAGTAATATGTTTTATGGTACTATTATGAACCCTTTATGAAGATACAAATATCCCTTTGAGAGTACTGCCCCAGTAACAAGCTGTAAGGTACAATTTTCCACATTTTTAGATTGTATTTTTGTATATATTTGTATTAGAGAAGCAATGCATTGTTTTACTTCTACATATATCTTATTGTTATTAATTTATTTCGCGTGTATCCACGTCTGTATGTAATAGACAGTGTTGGGCTCGTTACTCCAAAAATGTAATTTATTACTCGTTACTAGTTACTCCTTTCAAAAGTAATAGTATTACTTTACTTATTACTTTCTGGCAACAGTAATTAGTTACACTACTAGTTACATTACTTTTCCTTCACGCCCCACAGAAGTTGTAACTGTGAATCTTCCTCATAAAATTCTTCTAAAATGTTACTAACAATATATTTCTGCCTCATCATTTGACCAAAATCTGCATTGGATCGCAGTCAGAAGTTATTACAAACACTCAGTGGTGATTGATGGTGACTTTTAAGTAGAAGTGTTGTATTAATTGTCATGTGTAGCTTGAAGCTATAGCAATAATTTCTCTGTTACCCATATATGATTATATTTAATTAAGTATTTTATCTAAAGAAATCACATAAGTTCATAAGATTTTTAATTACAGTAATATAATTTATATGGGGATCAGAGGGGTGTGGGTGTAATGCCAGAGTAAAGTAATGCCACAACTTACACATCTGTGTTTAGATCACCTTTTCTTCTGACAAAATCAGTGCAATGGCAATAGCCTATTTCTGTCCCCTGAATGTAAGCTTTTCCATATTCTAAGCTTTCCTGATGCACTGCTGACTTCATGTGCCTGTGCCAGTCATTATGAAAATAAATCTAGGAATTATTGGATTGTTGGATTTAATCATTCGGGGTTGAGGCATCAAAGGTAACTAAGTAACGAGCTGTTTTATGGGTGGTAGCTGTAATATTATTACTGAAATCTTATGGTCACACTACTATATACTGCAAAAAGTAATATTACTACCCTGTTGAAAAAAACAGCATATGCTGGTTAGGTATGTTTTGAAGCTGGGATGCTGGTTTGAGTTGGTTTAAGCTGGTTCTTTGCTGGTTTATGCTGGTCCTTAGCTGGTCATGTGCTGGTCCTAAACTGGTCCGACCAGCTTAAGATCAGCACATGACCAACACAAACCAGCAAAGGACCAGCATAAACCAGCAAAGGACCAGCTTAAACCAGCAAAGGACCATCTTAAACCAGCAAAGGACCAGCTCAAACCAGCAAAGGACCAGCTAAAACCAGCAAAGGACCAGCTCAAACCAGCAAAGGACCAGCATAAACCAGCAAAGGACCAGCTTAAACCAGCAAAGGACCATCTTAAACCAGCAAAGGACCAGCTCAAACCAGCAAAGGACCAGCTAAAACCAGCAAAGGACCAGCTCAAACCAGCAAAGGACCAGCTAAAACCAGCAAAGGACCAGCTCAAACCAGCAAAGGACCAGCTTAAACCAGCAAAGGACCAGCTCAAACCAGCAAAGGACCAGCTTAAACCAGCAAAGGACCAGCTCAAACCAGCAAAGGACCAGCTTAAACCAGCAAAGGACCAGCTCAAACCAGCAAAGGACCAGCTTAAACCAGCAAAGGACCAGCTCAAACCAGCAAAGGACCAGCTTAAACCAGCAAAGGACCAGCTCAAACCAGCAAAGGACCAGCTTAAACCAGCAAAGGACCAGCTCAAACCAGCAAAGGACCAGCATAAACCAGCAAAGGACCAGTTTAACCAGCAAAGGACCAGCTTAACCCAGCAATGGACCAGCTCAAACCAGCAAAGGACCAGCATAAACCAGCAAAGGACCAGTTTAACCAGCAAAGGACCAGCTTAAACCAGCAAAGGACCAGCTCAAACCAGCAAAGGACCAGCATAAACCAGCAAAG
>NW_015552728.1:57395-66934 GCF_001515605.1 Sinocyclocheilus anshuiensis | reverse complement strand
CAGCAAAGGACCAGCTCAAACCAGCAAAGGACCAGCATAAACCAGGAAAGGACCAGCTCAAAGCAGCACCCCAGCTTCAAAACATACCTAACCAGCATATGTTGGTTTTTTCAACAGGGTACTGTAACTAGTTACTAGTAACTATTTACTGCCCAACACTGATCATAGCCGATGAGATGAGCTGCTTGGTGAATCTGGACAGCTGTATGTTGTGCAGAGGCTCTGTCAGTAGAGGGCAGTGTTATGTGATGCTGCTGTCAGTTTGTTCTACTGTTTCAATCTCTCTCAGGCGCATACACACAGTCAGTGTGCTTTAACTAGAAAAAGGCTTTAAACGCGGATTAACGCACTAGCTAGTCGGATATATTCATTTGTTAGTGTTTATAAAACGAGATTGTATCTTTATGTAATGAGCTTTATTATAATAGAAAGAACATAATAGAAGAAAGAGAGGCCAAGTTAGGTGAGAGTGTCTCGAATATCATATAAATGCTCTGTTAGTGACAGATACAGCAGGGTTTGATAAAGTTAAAGACTAGGATAAAGGAGCGAATCGATATTTTTATGATTTTATTCGCTAGATTAAATGCTTTATTTTCTCGGGATCAGCCATCAGAGCTGCACGGACGAGACGAGATCATAACCGCTTATATCTGGCCATTATTTAGCACTTAAATTTAACAACGAAATAAGCCAGAGAATGTGTTCTCAGCTTCTTATGTTTATTGTTTTTTTAAATCTGACAATATTTTTAACGCAGGTTTGTGAGATCTGTTTGTGTGATTAGCATCAGCTTTAGCATCCACACTAGACGAGTAAAAGAGGTTTAGCAGATCAAACTAGCGGAAATAGTCATTGAAATCTTAACATTATTATCAGGCTTTTAAAGTACACGTTTTGAAACACAGACGGTCTGTGGACAGTGTAGTTTAATCGTATTAAATCTGTTCTGTTGATCACATCTGAAGACATTAGCCGGCGAGCTAACACGAAGGACATCAGGAGGATTTTACACCAAAACATTGACTTATTTATTTACTCATTTATTGATAACGAAATATATCAAATTGTCGTGAAAGAAGGAAGAGGCATCTAAATAA
The DNA here is from genome assembly GCF_001515605.1 of Sinocyclocheilus anshuiensis. Lineage (NCBI taxonomy): Eukaryota > Metazoa > Chordata > Actinopteri > Cypriniformes > Cyprinidae > Sinocyclocheilus > Sinocyclocheilus anshuiensis. The sequence continues at coordinate 65,834 of NW_015552728.1, read as the reverse complement.
GAAGGCTTTCCGTGAGGAGGAATTGACATCAGGTATGTAACATAAATATAACGACCTCATGCTCATGTCTGTGTTTAAACGTTTATTAATTAATGTTGATTTTTTTTTTTGAGTGGATAAATGAGTTATTTAGTGATGTAATGACTTATTAACACATGTATGATGATGTTATCATTACATAATGGATTTTGGTAAAGGAAGGTGACTGGTGTAATAACGTGCTGGTTTTGAGATTATGTTTGGACAAATTCTTATTTCATTTGATTGTATGTCATCCTTATGTCCGTAATAGATGATTACGTTGATGATGGGCATATGAGCACTGGGTCATTACATAAGTCTCACATTGGAGTAGAAACGTGACTTCATCTTTGCGTGTAAAGTTGCTGGATGTTTATCTGTGCGTCAGTGTTGTGTTTTGATGCTTGTCTCATATATTGTAAGGTTGTTACATGAGCTGGAATTTGCTTGATGATCGTTTTAACCGTCAACATACACTTCATTGCCTTCATTAATGGGAGCTATCTGAACGCATTACCTTGGAGATGTTTGTTTTGATTGATTTATTTTTATTTTTGCAGTCTTTGAAGGACATTTCAGTGTGAGGCTGGATGTTAGATTGGGGATTTATTTTGCTGTTGTATATAAAGCCTGTAACACCTTCAGACTGGGTATACAGGTGAAGGATGCTGATGTTGGCTAGCGCTGAGAAGAAACCGTGCATTGTTGTTTTAACTGAAACAGTGTCCATCTTGGACAGTCACGTCCCCTGATTAAATGTCCACAAATCTACATGTTGCTAAGAGATAGCATTGTTTATCTGAGCTAAGAATGTAAGGATACCCAAAATCTAGTAGTCGGTACTGATACCACCAAATGTAGCCTACACGATACTCGAGACCCAAGTCGATACCAAGGTAGAAAAGCAAAGAAAACAATAATACTAATATTAACTCCTTTATTTACCTTTTAACATTACAAAAACACAACATTAGTGGCACTTAACCTTCAAATAATAAATAAAATGAAAGAGTTTAGCATAGTGTTGTCACTGCCTACATGTCAGTGGTTGGTACCAACACCAGTACTGAATCCCACGGTTTTCGGTACCAATTTTGGTACCATGGCAAAAAAATATTGTAATGCTGTTGATGACGTCAGTTTGATGGCTTTGGCAGAATATGCTTATCCACACCCCTCCAACCGTTAGTTTGCTGCCAGTGAGCGCAAAAATAAAACCCTGCCCTCTATTCAGTATAGAGTGGGGGAACTATGACGTCACTTTGCAGGCCGATCGGCTGTTAGCATCACACTGGTTCCCTCCCCAAAATGCTAATAGGATTTTTCCATAGGCTTTTGGATTATTGTAAATGTGGTGTTTACATGGAATAATCGCAATATGAGTTTATGGTACGAACCCAGAGTCTCCGCATCAGTAGGAAACGAGCATCTTCAATCTGAAGACTTGTGGTTGCATTTTGGGGCAAAGCAAAAAACATTGTCAAACAACAATATAAAATGCGGGAAACTATTAATTGGTTATTCCTACAATTAATTGTACTAATTATACTACAATTGGAAAATACTATAAATTGATCAACTGTTCGGCGTGATGACGTTTAATGTCCCCGACAACGCCTGTAGTCCCATTTAGCAACTTGTTAGCAACTGTCTTTTTCAAGAAACGTAACAGTTTTTAAAAAATCACGAGTGGGGTGTAACTAGTGTGTTTTGTGTCGTAAAATAACATGTGAAAGTATTTTGAGCTTGTGTTAACCACAGACCTTATTTTAGGGGATTTAACCAAACTCCCATTCAGAAAACCCATTGACTCTGAGACGATGCAACCGGCAGTGCTAAAATGCCAGCTCGCTTCTGTGTTTCTGCCCTCAAAGTGATGTCATAGTTCCACCACTCTATTCCATTTCAGTTGGAAATACGTCACTATACTGAAATAGAGTCGGCAGCAGCTTCATGCGGACTTTAATGCACAGATCTATTCTGCACATTCTACACATCAGATTGGTTTTGTCCCGTCCGTTGCTACATATGTCAAACATCACAATTTCAGATTCAGTACCACATCTTAATACAGTCGTCACTCCTGAAACTTTGCAGTGTGTACTTAGCATGAAAAATAAAACTTTTATTCACATTATGAATGGGTTATACGCTCCCTTATAATCAGTGAAGCTGATATCAGCACAAGCTCACTGACTGAGTGAAAACTCCTGTTATAATCAAAAATTTGTCTACAGTGCACAATGAATCTTTATTTTACATTGTGTTTATACTTTGTTGGTTATAGCGAAACTTTTCGTGAGAGTGCAGAGCTCAAGCTGAACACGCTCTGGCGATTCTGACTTACACGCCTCTGATTGGCCATACATATCAACAAACACATGATTGGCTTAATCATTTTACAAACATTTTACAAACACATTGTAAATTGAAACGTATATGCTCTTCACAGACACTCACACAAATACGTGCGCCGCCTGTCCTTGGGTCGTTACTCTGGTACTATGGTACTGTGGAAAAGGCTGCTATTGTTACGTTTTTTAAATTTAAGTATTGACTTGGTACCGAAGTACCGGTGCTTTTGACAGCACTAATCTGAGCTACAGTGAGAGATCATATAGTAGTCAGTTTAACATGGGATCTCCACAGCTGCTGCTAACCCTGGCAATGTCAGATGAAAATTTAAAAGCAATGAAACAAGCCGGTTTCTGGAATAAACTATCCTTGGTCCTGCATTATTGATACCTTACGAGCCAATCAGTCAGATATCTAGAAATCTGATATACAAGGAGTGTAAAATTCTAACCCTTCATGTCATGACATGGCCATCACCTGTAAGCTGAGATGTTCGTTCGTTAGTTGGTCTGAGACGATTTTTATTCATTGAGCTCATCCTGGAATGTCTGTTGGAATTTCAGTTGTTTTCAAGCAACTGGACGTGTTTAGTTTATTTAATAGCTGCATTCTGTTGCTCATTTTCAATTGTTTTCATTAGCTGAGATAGTTTATTTTCTTTTTTCCACAGTGCTTTTAGAGTTGTTAGTGGAACTGTAAGTCTCTCACCAGCATGCTCAATGCTTATAGAGGGTCTAGAGCTATTCAACTAATTATTATTTTTAAGTTGGTGTAATTAGAGATAAAAACCTGAATTTAAAATGATGCTGGTTTGGTTCTGATAAGTTTGCGTAATGAAAGTGAAAGTTTGCGTAAGTGAAAACTCTTTGCATTGCAAATGTAGGGCTTGTGGAACACATGAACATGAGTTCTGGATGTGTGTTGGTTAGGACAGCCTGTGTGACTAAATCTCATCTCACAGTATGAGTTATTTTATCACAGTAACGGCATACATCATCATACAGTTATTTTGTAAGTTCAGTGAAAACTGGTAACTGCTAACCTACAGCATGTGTGGCGCTTCAGTGCCATTGGATGTGTCTGAGGAAGAGGCAGGTCAGATGTGCCTGTTTTGAGGTGGTTATTGAGGCGGTTCACACTGCACCGACAGACGCAGACCAACACCGACAGCTGACTGAGTACAGTCACCTTTCCGACACTCCAAGACCCAACAAATGGCGATTCAACATGTTCAGTGGGCAAAAATAACAAGTGCCGATCAACGCCAACAGACACAATGAACATGTCTGTTGGTGCAGTGTGAATTGGCCTTAAAACCAGAACAGTGCTTTCACCTTGTTTCTCCTTGTTTAGAAAGACACGTATTTATTCTCTACCTTATGTGCATGCAATAAATAGATCTAAACAAAACAAAACAAAAAATTTCAGTATAGCCTAAATATCCTTGAAAAGATCTTGTTTATTTTATACTTTGTAAAATGAAAAGCATCTTATTAATGTGTTATTGCAGTTCATGTAGGGTAAACGTCCCTATTAAGCTCACCAAAATCTACGTTGAGACATTTTTAGTGCACAAGATATTGGTTTCAATACAAAAAGTTGTTAAAATAAAATATTAATCACACAAAAATATTTCATTTTATTTTAAATGATTAAAGCTGCAGTCCGTAACTTTTTTTGGTTAAAAATTATCCAAAAGCAATATTTGAGCAAGTACATAACCAGCCAGTATTCAAAACTATCGCCTGACTTTAGCCCGACTCACAACGGTTAGTTTATAATAATGTTTTCTAGTTTGAGTGGTACGGGTAGGTTTTCACTGGAAATTCGAGCATGGCACTGCGTCATTACGTCACATCTGTAAACATAAAGAAGTTGTCCCGGCTACTAGGCTATCGCATGTGAGGATCCTGCAGGTGGCCGATCGTTTATAGCCTTTTCTCACAGCAGCTGGAATAATTAAATGTATCAATTTGATGGCGGATTGTAATCCATAAAGGATTATGCGTTTATGAAACACATGTGAATGAAATTAAATTATATTCCAGTTTTAATTTAAACGAATTAAATTAATAACAGATTACGGATAGCCTGGGATTGCACAAGATTTGTATTTTAAAGACAACCAGTTCGAAGGCAACATCCTGATGATTAAAAGCTTCAACAATTGAACCTGATCCTGAATTCTTTGCCACACACTTGGCCCGGCATTTCTTGTTTGTGATGCATCGATCTTTCATGGACAATTCTGATTGCTAATGTTTTAGAAGCGAGTAAGCTGATTCTGATAGCCGACATATTTAACATATTTTTTTTAATTAAAGCAAGAGACAAGAAAATATGAGTACATGAACAAATATGTTTATCTGCTTTATTACAGTCTGTATCTGTAGCCATTTAAAATTAGAGGCAACCACTGCATTTTAATCATGATTCAAACAAAGATGCTGCATACATGCATCATGAGCAGTTTTTAATCTAAATTAGATTGAATAATTTTGAAATTTGAAGCAAAAACAGAATGATTTTGTCTTCAGTTTTGTGAAACTATAGGCCTACATAAAAAATATCTGCATGAAAGAGAAACAGCAGACAAGCTGAATGAGACGCAGATTCATTCTCTGCCAGCAGGTGGCGCTTTACGCATTTCCTTGGTTTCCGCTGTAAACAAAGCAGCGCTGCACTTTGTGGCCTCAGGAGAGAAGCCAAAAGCTTTTTTCCCCCTAACAGAAATTATGCCTTTTAAATTCGAATATAATTCAAATTTTTATAATATTTAAGTAGAAAATTCGAATTTAGTTTTTCAGTCATTTTGACAGCCTTAATGAACACTGTGTAGGGATCATATCAATCAAAAAACAGTTCATGCACGTAGCTCACTTCTAACGAGCTGGTGCGAGGACTGGATTAACCGCTGGGCTACATCATGTGTCATTCACCGGAGAGAAAACTTTAAAAGTACTACAATACCAGGACGGAAGATCGGATTGTTGATGTTTGTCCGCCATTCTCGCTCTGTCTTTATTCTGTGTAAGAAGCCACATCATCTCACAGAAGGATTTATTTCAAACACTCGACTGACGTTATGAAGTGAGTTTGGAGTAAAAATATGTTATTAAATGTGGTATTTTCACATGCTTTCAGATGGAGCAGCATTTACTTCACAGAGCCATAGTTCACTGAGAAGCTATGCAAACAGCTGTCATTATCGCGAACGATTTCTTCGATTTCATAATCGCGCAATAAAATCATCTGCGATTTTTTTGTGTAACTTGTCAGTGAACTACGGCTCTGTGTAGTAAATGCTGCTCCATCTGAAAGCACGTGATGATGATTTACTGCTGATTACAGAACCGGCTTTACTAACAAAATGCGCATGACAATCGCATTCGATTAATCGTGCAGCCCTAATTGTGATATGAATTTTGGCCATATCGTCCAGCCCTAATTGGTTTGTTTTATTTGATTTTTTAATATGTGCTACTTAGCTGAACATGGACTAGTCTAGATGTTGCAATGTGTTTGAATGACACTTCACTATGCAGGGCTGTACAGTGTCGCACATATATGTCGCACATGCTATGAAAAAACTGGTCTGTGCGATGAATAAATTTACCACTGTAGCACATACAGTTTTGCATGTTCATAACACAGCCGCTTAATAGTGTGAAGTGATTTCGTTGTGCTTGTTTGTGTGTGTGAGATTGATTATACTTGGTAGTTAGAGGCGTGTGATATGACTATTTTTGATTGTGGACGATTAAAATGTCTCCACGCCACGATCTGCTTTTGAAGAAGTATCGTAGTATCACGCTACAGAGCACATTCTATCAGCTGCAGTTCTGGCGCCTCCATCTCAATATAGCCTACTGTACAACGCCACATACATTCACATCAAATGTTAACTCTGCAGTTGAGTTACCTCACGGGACACTGCACTTATTCACAATCACAAAAGTGCATTATTTGCATCTGCTTTAAAGCCTTGATGGTTAAACATTTAATTCACGTTCTTTTCTGACCTGCGCTTTTTCCGAGTGCGTACATCTGAAGCGAGCGCACAAGAGCCTGTCAAACAGCGCCTGATTACTAGACTAAGTTGTCTTTCGCGTCTGATTGATTTTGCGTCTAATACTGTCAAAAACACACAAGGTTTACATATAAACACAGTTGGTTATGTCTAAAATGAAAGTAAACAAAATCTGTATGTAATCATGCTAAATTTTGGAGGAAAAAAACGGCACTCTTTGTGTGATATTGATTTACTATATGAAATGATATAAATATATACATTTTCTGCCCCTATATCTTCAATTTTGTGATCAATCTAAATGCATTTTAACAGACTGAATCACGCAGTGAAAGAACACAGTCTAAATGCGTGCGCGCACTAGTCTAATCTACTAGACTTCGCGGGACTCTGTAGGAGTGTTTTGTTTGATTTTTGGCAAAATAGTGATAACGTCAAATCGCACATCATTAAAACAACAATTACGATATTATCGCAGACGATATATATCGCACACCCCTATGCTGAACACAAAATTATATTTTGAAGAATTTGGTCCCCATTGATTTTGATAGTAGGAAAAAATACTATGGAAGTCACTGGGGACTATGTGTAGTACTACTATGTGTAGTAGATTCTGCTCCATCTGAAAGCACGTGATGATGATGCCATCTGAAAGCCCGTGATGATAATTTTCTGCTGATTACAGAACCGGCATTACTATCAAAATGCGCATGACAATCGCATTCGATTAATCATGCAGCCCTAACATCATGTTGTCATTCACCAGTGAGAAAACTTTAAAAGTAATACAATACCAGGAAGGAAGATCGGGTTGTTGATGTTTGTCTGCCATTCTCGCTCTGTCTGCACAGCGTGCGTGAACGCGCTGATGACGTATCCTGTCTGCGCAAACCCGGTGCGCAGAGGTATGCTAATACATACGGTGACAGGCAGGTAGGAAAGCCAATTAAAAAGCGAGCGTTTTGATTGGGCGAACATTTCTTGATCCTACGCCTTCCACAGAATATATAAATACAGACAAATACATTTAGACTACTTAACGTAATGATTGCTATCGGGATGTGAAGAGACTTTCAACCAGCATAACAAAAAATGTTTCTGAAGACAATCACCTATTGCACCTTTAAGATATACATCATTAAATGCAAAAAGTCTGGCTGTGCTTAATGGGTACATGTTTGTACCCTTTAAGCACACCCCTGTTCCCATTAAGCTCACATCATGTTTTATTAAAAATTCTTATTTATTTTAAACAACCTTTTTAAAGAATAATTGAAAAATGTTTTATTTGAAGGTACAAAGTCAATCACAAAAAAACAGAACAGTAAAATCAAGCAACAAGGCATTCAATTTGATCAGTTATATATTCATAGCAGGGCTGTACGTTAACTTTTTTTGCATATAGCATTGGTGCTACAGAAGTTGAAAGTTTTGTAGCACAGGCCAAACAGTTGTAGCGCAAGTTAGGGGTGGGCGATATGGCAAAAATATCATATGACCATTTTATTCAGGAATATCAAGATTCACGATTTTATCACTATTCTTTGTCATGTTGGTTTTACATTTTGCAATTTGCATGAGCAGTACAGCCAAACTAATTTCCCAATACTTGAATTTACAAATTACACAAACAGTGCTTTATTTTTCAGGTACAGTATTTAGCAGTAACATTCAAGAAACTGAATGAATAAATATTAAAATAAAACACTATATACATCAATTACACATTTTTTAAAGCAACTGTATTAAAGTTAATCAGTCATGAGCAGTGAGTGATTTTTCTGTTTTGTTGTTTTATTAGCATTAAAATAATAGTTCACCCAAAAAAAAGAAAATTCTGTCATCTGTCTATTAATTCTGTCATAGTGTTTTATTTTTATACCATCATTTACTCACTCTCAAGTTGTTTTAAACCTGAATTAGTTTTTTTCTTCTGTCAACCCTCTACGCACACCTTGGCAATATAATCGCCATTGGCTAGTAAATTTTTTTGTTTACTCGCCAGACTGATATACTATTTTACACACACA
>NW_015552728.1:55064-57149 GCF_001515605.1 Sinocyclocheilus anshuiensis | reverse complement strand
TGGTGAAATCAAAATTTGGCGAGTTTGGCGAGATGAGCGCCAGCCAATGAGAATGTCGTTTGCGCATTAGCTCCGCCCACTACCAGAGAAATCAGCATATCGTCTGCTTGTTTTTAAAAGCTGAATAATTTCAAATGAATTCTGTTATTTTGACAGGAAAATACAACAAAGAATATGGTTTACATGTAGCGCGTCGATTCAGCGTGGTATGCAAGACTCTCGCGCTCTCTCTTTGCATGTGTGAGAAACACAGCGCTATCAGTAAAGCGACGGCGAGTCGTGCGCCTTCACACTAGTTTACGGTACGTCAAATACAGGTGCGCTGCGTGCTACATACTGCGCATCCATTGAGTACATGACATGATCCATTGAGCGCATCCAAATAGTACAGATCGCTTGACGGAGAGCGAAACTCTCAAGCGCTCAGTCAGCGTGTTTATCGAGTGAAAATCTGTGTTGAACGCCTCTCACACAAATCTAAGAATTTATTAGCCAATGGCTAATGTTAGATATTATTTAGTTGCCCAGAGTAAGATTTAGTCGCATTTGCGAGTGATTTACTAGCAATGTAGAGGGTTGTCTGTTGAACATACTGTTGAACATTCTGAATAACTTCTGTTGAAGTTATTTTGAAGAATGTTGGTAACCAAGCAGTTGCTGGTCCCCAGTGACTTCCATAGTATTTTTTCCTACTATCAAAATCAATGGGGACCAAATTCTTCAAAATATTATTTTGTGTTCAGCACAAGAAATAAGTTATTACAGTTATAAGTTATTACAGGTTTGGGACAACATGTGAGTGTGTAAATATGACAGAAATGTAATTTTTGGGTGAACAATTCCTTTAATGACAAGCGGCAGCATGTTTAGCTCTGTCCCTTTAAGAGCTGCACGCATCTGTTTCTCTCTCAACTGTTTACTTTCATTTTAGAAATAACTAACTGTGTTTATATGTAAACCTTGTATGTTTTTGACATTAGACACAAAATCAATCAGACGCGAAAGACAAGTTAGTCTAGTAATCAGGCGCTGTTTGACAGGCTCTTGTGCGCTCACTTCAGATGTACACACTCGGAAAAAGCGCAGGTCAGAAAAGAACGTGAATTAATCTGCTTTAAAGCAGATGCAAATAATGCACTTTTGTGATTGTGAATAAGTGCAGTGTCCCGTGAGGTAACTCAACTGCAGAGTTAACATTTGATGTGAATGTATGTGGCGTTGTACAGTAGGCTATATTGAGATGGAGGCGCCAGAACTGCAGCTGATAGAATGTGCTCTGTAGCGCGATACTACGATACTTCTTCAAAAGCAGATCATGGCGTGGAGACATTTTAATCGTCCACAATCAAAAATAGTCACATCGCACGCCTCTAACTACCAAGTATAATCAAGCGCGAGAGCGCCCTCTGGCCTTTGGATGGAGATTTACTGCTGATCACAGAACCGTGCTTCACTGAAAGATACGCATAACAATCGCAGCTTCTGTCGAATCGCGATTTCGATTCCATTTCGATTTATCGTGTAGCCCTAATCACAATATATTTCTTAATTTCGGTCGATACGATATAATTCCGATATCGAAAAATAAAAACTGATATAAAAACTTAGGAAAAATTAATTTGCCAAGTCTATGACACCTCATATAAAACCATATTATATTTTGGAAAAAAAACAGCACAAATAAATTAATGTTCACCTTTTTTTAGCCTTCCTACAAACAAGAAATGTGAAATCACTGTCAAATTTTTTAATGTTTTTAAAGAATTCTCTTCTGCTCACCAAGCCTGCATTTATTTGATCCAAAGTACAGCAAAAACAGCTACATTTTGAAATATTTTTACTATTTAAAATAACTTTTCTATTTGAAAAAATATTTTAAAACATAATTTATTCCTGTGATTTCAAAGCTATATTTTTACCATCATTACTGCATATCATCACTTTTGATCAATTTAAAGCATCCTTGCTAAATAAAAGTATTAATTTCTATAATTTCTTTCCAAAAAAAAGAGAAATTATACTGACTCCAAGCTTTTGAATGGAATAGTGTATAATGTTACAAAAGCTTTTTATTTCAGATAAATG
>NW_015552728.1:49532-54658 GCF_001515605.1 Sinocyclocheilus anshuiensis | reverse complement strand
CTGTTTTTGCTGTACTTTGGATCAAATAAATGCAGCCTTGTTGAGCAGAAGAGAATTCTTAAAAAAAAAAAAAAACATTAAAAATCTTACTGTTCAAAAACCTTTGAGTGGTAGTGTAGGCTGATTATTCTTATAGATTGAAACAAATGTGCTTTACCCAGTATAAAGAGTATGAAAAGCGCTCTGAGTTGCTGCAAAAGAAAATAAATAAATTGAGCAACAACAAACATGTTGCTAGAGATGGGCTTGTTAAAAAAGCAAACTAATTGTCTGCCAGCTGGAGGCGCTCTGAGAGTGGTAGAACTAGCGGTTTCTCCAGTAACAGCTGTAATCAAATCAGCTTCGCTCATGAACGCACGCTTCTTTATCAGAACAAATAAAAATGCCATCGAAACGTTTCTGAAAACAGTCCTTTCCCTTCAGAGATGCATTCATTTAAAACACCCACGACGTGTTTTGATTTTGAATAAATCACAAATAAATCAATGCATGGGAAACACTGGCAATGTATATCGAAATATCGGAAATGTGTTTAAAAATCATATCACCATTATTAAAAAAAATTATATCGCAATACATATTGATATTGAATTATTGTCCAGCCCTAAAACCAATAAAACGTTTCATTCATTGAGATGAACACAGAAACTAGCCTCATTATGAACCCTCTTATTAAATGGATGTCAACTTATCTATATTGTCTTAAGGCTGGAATACACTACACGGTTTTTGCCCCAATTTTCCACCGATTTAAAGCCTGGAGAAGTTGATGCTAGTTGCCAAAGGTCAGTCTGTAGATTTGAGCTGACATATTTAATAGAAAATCGCATAGTGTATGATGGTCACAGACTCCGATTATTTTAGCTTAAGACTTTGACTCCATCCAGTCGGAGGAGATCAGACGTGTTTGATATTTTCAGCAGATTTTAGAACACATTGTTTTTATTTCATTTCACGTGTTTTCTAGCAACAGTGCACATGTTTCTGGATGAGTTGTGATCGGAACAACTTGAAGGCCTGGTAGTGTATGATCCTCAGTCATTTAGTGTATGATACCCAGTTTTCCTTTGTGACTATTTACAAGTATTAGATAAATATAAATATTTCTGAATGGCTGTCAAAAAGCTAACTTTTTTTGTTTTTGCACCAGATTTCAAGCAAATACCAAGAGGGGAAACACTAAAACAGTGGTATTCAAATAAATGCATAAAATTATTAAAGAATTTAATTAATCTTATAAAAAGTAATCAAATGAAATATTTTGGCAAAGAAAGTGCTTCACAACAGACATTTACTGTTTAATTAAAACGAAATGAAAATTCTGTGATATTATAATTATTTATTACTTTGAGAAGTAAATTGTACTGAACAGTAGTAATTTATTTGTCATAATTTCTTCAAGTAAAACAGTACTTAAACCAAACTAATGCAGCACTGGGCTAAAACAATACATGTACTTGTGGACCCACTAATTTGTGAATGTACACAATATAGAAAAAAAACACTGTTCGGATACTCTGATGACAAAATTTACATAACTTGCACTGTATGCATACACTAACGCTCGCTTAATAAAAAAAAAGTATGTTTTTTTTGGCCTGAAATATCCTTGTACTTGTGCCCATGCGTATTGGGGAGTCCTGGCACCAGATCCAGTGTTAAAGAAGGGGGTGTTGTTGTTGATGACTTTAATGGAAACTCTCTCTCATGGAGTTTTTGGAGCCATTTTCTTTGCTGAAACAGCAGTGTTCATTGTGCACCACACCTAGTAATCTCAGGTACCACGTATCAGCAAATAAACTAAGATCTGCAGATATTTTATGCTGCAGGAGAATGCTTCAAATACCACAATATGTAGTGTTTAATATTCCTTAAATAAATAGTCATTCAGTCATCATTTAGTCACCCTTGTGTGCTTCAAACCTGTATGACGTTCTTTCTTCTGTGAAAGAAATAAAAGCTCCAATGGTTCCTAACATTCAAAATATCTTTTGTGTTTGACAGAAGAAAGAAAGTCATACAGGTTTGAAGCACATGAGGGTGAGTAAATGATGACAGAACGTTTGGATGGAGTATGCCTTTAACAGCTTCATAACCTTCGGCCTGACCCGTGAATAGAGGTTTGAAGCCAGCGCATTACACGGTGTCATATTTTCCATGATGTTTGAATATCTGCTTTAATCCATTGTGCCCCTGAAATCAAACGACCAGTGCTTCTGCATCAGATGGACCAGCATTCACATATTTTAGATAAGCGTTCTCTCTGCTTTATTGTGTTTTATGGCTCGTCTCCAGAGCCATCTGGAGCATGTGTTTGCAGGCGCTCGTACTAAAGTTGCACCCTCATGATGACTGCTGCTGAGGTCATTACATCGGGGTTTCTGAAATGTGCACCAGGGTTTCAGTAATTGTTACATACTGGCCTATAGCTATACTTCCAGAATTGTCCAACATGAGTAGTACTTTTAGAAGTTGAAAGCTGGTCACGTATCAGTTCATTAGCTGGTCTGTGTTATAATTTCTTTTTCTTATTTTATTGTTATAGCATGTAAAGTGTAGTGTTCAATCAGCTCTTCAGCTACTGTGCATGCAGCCCAAAAAGCAATGCTGCTTTGGCATTAATTTAAGATGTTTCTTTTTCAAAATCATTGATGCATTATGTCACGTTTATTTTTATCTTATTATTTTCACCAACAATATGGTTTAATTAAAATTATTTATCCATGGCTCATGCATTTTGATTCTTTACACGTAAGTAATGTTGTCCAGTGACTTGTTTGCATTAAGCAATATTTTATCTATTTGTAAGGCAATTATTTTTTTTATAAAGAAAGTTGGTAACAGGAGTGTAAAATTAATTTTAAAACTTGCACTGGTTTAAACTAGGCTGCTGTACTGTATATGTTTAGTTTATGTTGAAGTGTTTGGGACATGGCTTTTAATGTTGAGACTTTTGTAATCAGGCTCTCAAAAATGATATAAAAATTTGGATTTGGATTTATCAGCCAACATATCAGTTATCGGCTTTCAAATATAAATAATTAACACATTTTGTGTGGTATCGTATTTGCCAAAATTTTGCAAGCACTTTATTTTACAGTCCTGTTCCTCATGTACTTATTATAGTAATTACAATAACTAGGTAATAACTAGGTACTAACCCTGAATCTACCCCTAAACCTAACCCTACCCCATGTAGTTACCTTATATTACAGAACTTTCTTAGGTAGGTACACTGTAAAAATAAAGTACAACTAAAATTCATATCGGTGCATCCCTAAGGATGATCACTGGTAAACTGAAGTGTATTATTATTATCTATTCTATTAACGCTCTATTAACTTTAACAAATTCATTCTATATGAGATAAATCAGATATATACATAAAATAAACAACGTAAAATTGCACAGAAGGCCGTGAATGCACATGTGTGTGATGCATGTGAACTTAACTCTGCTAGTCATGAAGGTGTAGCTCCGTTGTGGATGCACTCTTCCTGTAACACAGCGCTGAAACACGGGCGCACAAAGATGTTGTTCTCATTATAATTAATTTTATGTAGCTTATATGACAGACTTGTCCTGCACATGTTGCACTTATCGGTATTTTACTTTTCAAAGTGACTCTATAATAATATTTCAAGCAATTAGAAACCACCATGACAAACAGTGAGCATTTGAGGTTTCTCTGAAGGAAATAATGCATTATTTATCGGCTTTGATATATCGGCCAAATTTTCTTATCAGGTAGATATGAACATTTATGAACATTTATCGGCCGATACCGATATAATGGCCGATCTATATTGTGCATCCCTACACTTGAAATAATTAACACTGGGTAATTCTAAACCCTGAGTAAATGGGATCTTGGGTAAACTTATTTTATGTTTCAAACTGCTCATAATTTACAAGAAGTTAACAATTAATCCTGGATATTCATAATCTGATGTTTCACATTGTATATTACCCTGGGTTACTGTTATTATTTGCATAATGTTTGCAGTGTCAACAGTCATGACTAGATAACACAAATTCACATTTGGTTTACAACTATTGAAAATGGGTTAGATTCAACAATTTGGACATGGAGCTGCACTGAGATCCTGATATATCTGGGATTGAACCATGTAGTGCTTTAAAATGAAAATATAATTTTAAGATATTTGGTTACACTTTATTTTACGTTGTCCTTGTTACAGTGTAATTATACATTTAAGTACTGGGTAATATTAATTAACTACATGTACTTACTATTTGGTTAGGGTTAGGATTAGGGTTTGGTTTAGGGTTACTTGAATGCAATTATGCATAATCAATTGTTATTATAATAGTAAGTACGTGTAACGTGTAACAAGGACACCTTAAAATAAAGTGTTACCAGATATTTTAATACTTCTTGAGTTACAGGCATGCAAACTTCAGGAAAAGAAAATTTTTGGCACTCAGACAGGTATGCAATTGTTTTGAAAGAGGGAAACAAGATACATTTCTAGTTTCAACATTATTTGCTCTTCAGACATTCCTCTTTAAAAGAAATAAAGTATGAGCTGAATTAGGGCTGGACAATAATTCAATATCAATATGTATCGCGATATAATTTTTTTCAATAACGGTGATATGATTTTTAAACACATTTCCGATATTTCGATATACATTACCAGTTTCCCATACATTGATTTATTTGTGGCGTTTTGACTTCGTTGAATAAACATGAGCACTGCACGTTTCAATATCATAACACGGCGCGGGTGTTTTATATGAATGTATCTCTGAAGGGAACCAACTGTCTTCAGAAAAGTTTCGATGGCATTTTCATTTGATCTGATAAAGTAGCATTCATGAGCGGAGCTGCTATGATTACAGCCATTACTGGAGAAACCGCTAGTTTTATCACTCTAAAAGCGCCTGCTGCTGGCAGAGAATGTGTTTTCATTTTAAATAAACCCGTCTCCAGCAACATTTCCAGTTGTTGTTGTTGTTAAATTTTTTTGTTTTCTGCAGCGACTCGGAGCACTTTTCATACCCTTTTTTCTGGCTGAAGCACATTTGTTTCAATCTATAAGAATAATCAGCCTACACTACCAGTCAAAAGTTTTTGAACAGTAAGATTTTTAATGTTTTTT
>NW_015552728.1:48096-48365 GCF_001515605.1 Sinocyclocheilus anshuiensis | reverse complement strand
ATCGGAATTATATCGTATCGACCGAAATTAAGAAATATATCGTGATATCAATTTTGGCCATATCGTCCAGCCCTAAGCTGAATGCAAAGTGACCCACATTTGGTTTTTGACCATTGAAAATTTGTACAATTTAACATTTTACTCCTGGATCCATATTGAGATTCCAATATCACTAGTAGAGCCCGACCGATATATTGTTTTGCCGATATTATCGGCCGATATGAGCCTGTCGCCGATATATCGGTATCGGCGAATATGCCGCCGATATT
>NW_015552728.1:39819-47706 GCF_001515605.1 Sinocyclocheilus anshuiensis | reverse complement strand
CATTTAAAGGGCGGTAAAGTTTGTGAGATGTGAATTTAAATTGTATTTATTTACACAGGTGTATATTATGTCACTTCTCTAGTAAGTTTTGTCTGTGTGTGAAGACAGTAGCGCAAATCCGTGAATGAATGTTTCGAAGTGAAATAAACTTTAACGGAATAAAGTTGAATGGAATTGAATTGAATTAAAGTTGAATAAACTTCAACTTTACTGTTCAGTGCACTGATGTCAGACTCATTTTGGATAGTTAAGTTTATTGTTAAATTGTTAAATGCCCTTACATATCTCTGTCACCATTATAAGTGTTTGATCACCACATTTGAGTGATCATTGCAAAAAATGTGTTTATGTATATATATTCTGTTTATGTATATACTGTATTCTATATATAGTACCAGTCAAATGTTTGGACACACGAATGGGAAAGTGTCCAAACTTTTGACTGGTACTGCACTATAATATACACAAAGAATATCGGGCGATATATCGGTATCGGCCTTTTTTTTTAATTCCCTAATATCGGTATCGGTATCGGCCCCAAAAAAACCCATATCGGTCGGGCTCTAATCACTAGTATGGAACCATACAGGGCCTTAAAAATGAAGATGCCAAAAGGAAAGTTTGTTAATACCCAAAATCTAAAAGGGCATTAAGATGTCTTTAATACTTATTGAGTTACAGTTATGCAAACTTTGGAGAAAAAAACTTGAAAAGTGTTTTTTTCCCATTTTTGAACTGTCACCATTGGCGTATAATGCAACAAAGATGACTAAAGTCAACAGATTTACTAATAGACCTACCAATCTCTGTGGAAAAATAAAATAATGATGCTGCCCAAGATGGCATTTTTACCCCCCTGTAGTTTGTCTCTGTCAGGGTTCTGGACTGTCTGTGTGTGTTTTGCTCCCCGTGACCCAGTTTCTCCTCGTGCTAATTGTGTTAATTTGATTATGATTCCATGCACCTGTGTTCCCCTGATTACCCTGTGTTTATTAGCCCCAGTCTGTGTAGTCTTCCTTTGTCGGTTCTACTTGTTGGATGTTGTGAAATTCCCCTGTCATTCCCAGGATTAAAGACTGTTTATGTACTCCACGTCTCCTTGTTCCTTGTTCCGCGCTCCTCCTATAGCACAGATCATGACAGTCTCCAAATCTCAGGTGAAAATTTACGTTTTGACCCCCCTCTACAATATAGTGGATTACTCTGTAAATATTCATCCATGGCATTTAGTATATTATGTACATGTTTATCCTACTTCAGAAAAAAATGACAAAAATAAAAAATTAGAGCCATAGACCACTGGTTGAGTTGACATGGAATGACACAGCTGATGTTACAAAGCACATATAAATGTTGCATTTTTACTGCAAAATCTCACAGTTAAAAAAAAATAATAGAAATAATAAACCCAGTAAATTACTGTAAATTAATACAAAATATATGATGTTCAAAAGCAGCAGCGTTTTATTGATTTGCTAATTTACTGGCATTTTTCAGAAGGTCCTGTTGTGTCCACACATGATCTCTAAAAGGGAATTTATCAGTTATTTTCTGGATAAGACTGTATGTGTGAAAGCACCTATAGTGCTCTTACTGCTCCATAATCTGCCACATTTAAATGAACTAATATAACACGGTGAAGAAAAAGATACAAATCAGTGTCAAAACAAAGTGCAGTCTGCCAACTTCTAAAGTTCTTTCAGTACCATTATTACATCTATGTACACTTATGTAAATTAGCACAATGATGAATGATGTGATATTCAGATAACCAAAATAATAATATGAAAAAAGAACGAAGTGCAATTCATAAGTTTCTTTAGGTGCTTAGTATATCAAGTGCTAAGTTGTTGTTGTTTTTTTAATGTTTTAAAGTGCATTCTGTCATCTTTTTGCAAGCATTTCACACTCCACACAACTGGAGTAACTTATGTAGGTTAACTGTTTCCCACAGGATTTTGTGAGACTGTGCATTAACCTTGTTACTGCAATCAATCTGGGTGCACTCTGAAAAAGCAAAATTGAGAGTTCCAACTTCCTTTCAGTGACCAAACTAAACAAAGTAAAAAGTTAAAACCTCAAGCTTTTATTTTGGTGGAAAAGTGCATTTAAAAAAGGCATTACAAGTCACACAAAAGTGTCCTTATTCCACGCTGCTCACAATCAGGGTCTGTTTCTCGTATCAGCACCCTCCTCTGGATTGGAAATGCAGATTTATAGCCAGTAGGCATGCGGCGATAGTCGGTGTTGAAGGTGTTACTGGTGTTAAGCCACAACACCGGTTACGTCACTGAACCACCGCCCCCACCGTCATTTTGATTTTTTTATAGAAAAAAATCAATTAGTACAGTTAAAGAACAGACACTACCATTAAAGATTAAGACTTAGTTTCGAAATGAAATGCAAAAGCACCTGTTTGGCAATATTTAGGATTTTGAAAAAGCTCTAAGGCGATTTTGTAAGCATTTTTTTAACATTCGTTTCTTATTTATTTGGTTCCACAGCGTTTGTAGATTTTTACTGTATTTAAACCTTGTGTAATTTATATTTTGTGTATATTGTGTATACTTTATGTAATTTTATTTTACATCAAGGTGTATGCTGTGCCTCCAAGCTTTCTTATTCGTTTTGCTAATAAACGTTCTATGTTTCTTATTTATTTGTGTTTTTTTATATATATTTAAACTTTGTGCAAGTTACTTCTTTTATATTAGGCCTGTAGCATGGTGGATTTTTCTTCGGTTTGTTAACTAAAGTTCTATGTTTAATATAGCATAAGTGAGTTTGTCATTGTACCATTTTGTTGTTGTCCATTCAAGCAATTGACGCCGAATTGCTGCTAATTCGAAAGTGCGCACGGGCATTTATAAGCTATTTAAAAGCCCAACGAACCCCACCCCCGGTGATACCGGTATTACCTGTGTTATCACACAGATCTATCGACACACATTCACGCATGCAGAAAGTAGACTCCGATCCTAAATTGACACGACTGCATCCGATCTAATCTCATATCCAGTAAGTAGAAACTAGATTGACAGCCATCTACATTGGAGTAAATCACTTACAAATGCAACTAAAGTATGCGCTGGGCAACTAAATTATGTATCTCGTTAGCCACTGGCTAATAAGTAATTAAAATCATTTCGATTAACTGGTGGGAAAATTTTCTCACTGTCACAAATCTAATAGCCAGATTTCCCTCATTACCTGTAGGAGGAGCACACTAAGAAAACATAAAACTAAATAAAACCTTTAATAACAATACAAATATGGCTTCTACACCCTTAAATTCTTCACACTAGGATCTAGCACTGACTGCACCTGTGTAAATTGGCATTGATACTATAAGACTATTTTTATACACATGCATTTGTAAGTAATTTAGTCACATGCCGAGCACCCTAATCATGTTTTAGCCTTAAGGTACCAGCACAATAACACACTCAGCAAAATATTGTCTAATTATCGTTATCGATAAAATCCCATAAAATATCGAGATATAATTTTTTGTCAATATCGCACACCCCTATGTTTTAGTGAGCTGTTTGGGAGGGTATTGGATGCTCTATATGCAGTGGGATCTGTGGAGTCTAGTGGTCATCTTGCAGACCCTCACTGTGATCAACCGTGTTTATGTATGTCTAAACAGCCTTCTTTTCTTAAAGTCCCCCTGTAGTCAAATATTTTATCCCTTAAAACTTATCTTTGATCATCAAAATGACATATTTAAATGTTTTTTCTTGTGAAAATAATTTTCTCACTCCTTAAAATAGCTTGAATGCAACTCTACACCCTTGCCTCATTTACTATACGCTGATCTATGCATATGCAAATTAGCCCCGCCTCCACTCACTCACACCAGCCAGCGCCTCCTGATTCACTGAAATGTAGTAAACGCAAAACAATGGCATACACGGATAATGACTGATAAAACTATGTTTTTACTAGCGGACAACTACAGTGAATACTGTAACATTCGTTGTTTCATCCAGGTTGCCAGTAGCAAACAATGGAGCGCGCTCTGCTGGACAAACTAAGTAATTACACCATTTCAAGCATTTTATCTGCATTATATGTTCTGTAAAAAAAAATTTAATATCGACGGCATATCGGCGGCATATTCACCGATACCGATATATCGGTGACAGGCTCATATCGGCCGATAATATCGGCAAAACGATATATCGGTCGGCCTCTACAAAATATTTTAAGTTAGTAGAACTTTATATTTTGATTTTGTAATACGCAAGCATGTTCTTTGTACATAAACTGAAGTTTTGATAAGGCTGACTCAAACAGTTGAAAGTGAAAGTGACGTGACATGTGGCCAAGTATGGTGACCCATACTAGGAATTAGTGCTCTGCATTTAACCCATCCTTAGTGCACACACACAGCAGTGAACACACACACGGAGCAGTGGGCAGCCATTTATGCTGCGGCGCCCGGGGAGCAGTTAGGGGTTCGGTGCCTTGCTCAAGGGCACCTCAGTCGTGGTATTGAAGGTGGGAGAGAGCGCTGTACATTCACTCCCCCCACCTACAATCCCTGCCGGTACGAGACTCGAACCCGCAACCTTTGGGTTACGAGTCCGACTCTCTAACCATTAGGCCACGACTTCCCCTAAGTTCCATTGCATCATAGCAGTATTATTATGTCTTAAAAAGCACACCTGTGCTAATGTAATTAACAAAGAGACTACCACTATATAGACTACTTGCATGTACACAGATTACTTAAAATGTGTCAGTTTCATGAATTCAAAAGAAAAAAGTTCTGAAGGCTGATCAAGGTTCATTAGTTTGAATCAATTTGTTTAATATAAGTTTGCCTTACCCAAACCAATTAGTTATTCTGAGCATTAGGGTTTACAGTAATGACAGGTGCTTATCAATAAAAGAGAAGCTTTAAGGACTCCCTGCATTGCAGTTTTGTCAAAATTAAAATTCAGTGGTTTAACGTTAAAAAATTAAGAAATTATATATTATAATAGAAATTATAATAAATATTACTATTGTAATTTTAGAGTTGCAATGCAAAATATAAGTAGTATTATTATATATAAAAATATTTAGTATTATATATTATAATAGTATTAGTAGTTATAGTAGAAATATTTATATTTTTTAGTAATTATATTATTATTTTTAAAAACATCCATGTTTTCTGTGCTTGTTTGTTAGAAGTGGACAATTATCAGTTTTATATATCATTTATATCAGTTATATGTTAGTATGGCTATAACATTATAATAATAATAATAAGACGAAGAAGAAGAAACAATTCTTATTTTATAGCTATACTGATATATAATCTCACAATTTTGGCCAAGTTGTGCACTCCTAACAAACAAGCACATTAAACCTGGATTTTTCTTTTTTTTTTCACTTTTGAAATAGCTGTCACAATTTTTTATTGGAAAAATGTTTCCCCAAATCATGCAGTCCTAGTGACTGGTTTCATTTGCTATTATATTTCCCAAACAGAGCTGCATGCTGTGGTGTGAACACTAGAAAAACAGCTTGAGTGGCTCTGATCCCTCATACCTCCTTTAGCTCCATGATAATCTCCCCAGCCTTTGATGGCACCCCTGATTCATACTTTGTCCTTGTAATCCAGGCATGACGAGAACTAAAATTAACCCTGTGATGGCATGCAGCCAGCAGTCAGTGTGAGGCTCTAGTCTGCCCACTGCTGCCTGCAAACACTCTATTCAAGAGGCTTAGCGAGGTCACCTGTCTTTCCTTGTGTCTGCCTCACACTTTCATTATGTCTCAGTCTCCTCCCCATTGAGCTTCCTCATCCTGAACCACTCCCACTAATGTGTCAAAACAGATCTGTCCTTGAGACGTCTTTTTTTGTCCAGACACTGATGCTGAGCTGCCGCTGTGTGTTTTGGAATGAGAGTTGATATGTCTGACAGAAATAACCCGTTGTGACGTGTCCAGATCTATCGACACACATTCACGCATGCAGAAAGATGCAGAAAGTAGACTCCGATCCTAAATGGACACGACTGCATCCGATCTAATCCAAAATTCAGTAGGTAGAAACTAGATTCACAACCATCTACATTGGAGTAAATCACTTACTAAATTGTGCGCTGGGCAACTTAATAATATCTATCGTTAGCCACTGGCTAATAAATAATTAAAATAATAACTCACTAGTGATTGAGTTAATTTCACAGACCTACACTTGAACACTCTGACTGAGCGCTTGAGTTTCACTGTCTGTGTTCTTTACAGCATGGTGAACTCTTTATTCCTATTGATATCAATGGATGCTCAGCATATTTGACGCACTGTAAACTCTAGTGTGTTGATTGACTGAGAGTGCTGTTTCTCTCACATATATGCAAAGAGAGAGAGACTGAGTGTCTGACATAATAGAATTGATGTGCTACATTTTAGGTCAGAATTATTCAGCCAGCCTTTAAGACTAAGCAGAAACCACTAGTAGATGGGGGAATTTCAGTAGTGGGGGGAATAATGTGTATGCAGCAATTTTTTTGGCTAGAGCTCGCCTATTACCATCCATGTTTTAATTTCATCAAATTAGTTTAAGCTAATTAACAGTAGCAGAATTAGTATTTGTAGCCAAGGTGTGCATAGAGTCGTGCTGTGCTCGATACATCGATACGACGATGTATGGTCACAGAGATTTGACGATACGCTTCTCATGTGGAGATGTGTTGATGTGTGTGGAAGCCTACAGTTTCCGAAGTGAGGAGGGAATATTACTGTATTTATTAGTTTTCTGTTTCAGGTATGATTCTGTATGTCCATCAGTTTACACTGTAATCATTCTTGCAAACTCGTGCTGTGCCGCAAATCGGTCTGTTTTAAACTAAAGCCTGTTTCACACATACTCCGTCTGCAGTGCGTGTGCGTTGCGTTTTTTTATGTGTGTGAGAAAATATCATATATGGTGTTAAAAAAATGACACAGCGGATAAGAGCTCCTATTCTCTGTTTTTATTTAAGCTCCATTAGATGAGGCATGTTCGGAACATTCTCTTGCAGTTTACTGTTGCTGTCAGGAACTATTTTTTAGCGGAAGGACAGCATTTAACAAACTTGCTTCAAAAAAAGTAACAATGGTTTTAATGTTTTTTTATTGTGTAGTAACTAGGCATGGGCCGATTACCGGTTTCAAGGTATACCGCGATTTGAAAATGTCACGGTTTCAAAACCGCTAATATTTTTCGTTATACCGTTCCTGCGGTATGCACTGTTTTTCATAGTCCCGTTTTTTGTCTTATTGCAAGCAACTTGTCTCTATTCTGGACTTGAACAAACTGCGTCGCAATGCAATTGTTTTCCAAAATGTCATTTATGTGAAAATATGAAGTCTGTAAACGCCCGTGAAGACAGACGCACAGAGAAAAATACTGTAGCAGGCAGATCACTCACTGTTCATGATGCACGAACTATTGGAAGAAAATCCTTAATATTGATTTGGGGTAGAGGTCGAATAGGGATGCACCGATACCCAGTATCGGTATCGGGCCTGATACTGAGCTTCTGTACTTGTACTCGTACTCGTTAAAATGCCCTGATACCAAACGCCGATATCACACAGCATGCGATAAGTGCCGTATTCAGACAAAGAAACACCGACAAGAGAACAACAGACAGAAGAATGGTTATTAGAGATTAAGGATGTCTACGAAGTATATGTATGCAATGAATATAATGTTAAAATTCAGTATTAGTAGTATACTGTACAGTATATCTGTATAGCTGTCGTGTGCGAGCTGATAAGCAAAGCACGCAGAGTGGGTTGAGCGATTATTCGAGTGGTTCCCAGCATTATTACAGCAAAGCGCGTGATTACAGTACTAAGCCGCTGCAATGGAGCAGCTCTAATGCTATTAAATGAAAG
>NW_015552728.1:39639-39788 GCF_001515605.1 Sinocyclocheilus anshuiensis | reverse complement strand
CTAAACTATAGCGAATAAACTGATAATGTGAGAAATGTTGAAGGTGTCTGAATAAATTTTAGTTTGACTGTATGTATTTGATAAATGAAGTTAACCAACTATCATTATACATACTCTTTTTGTTTCTGTACCCAATATTTAAAAATTTT
>NW_015552728.1:39164-39552 GCF_001515605.1 Sinocyclocheilus anshuiensis | reverse complement strand
AAAATAAAAGTATCGGTATCGGGCGAGTACTGGAAAAAGTGGTATCGGTGCATCCCTAAGGTCGACCGATTGATCGGATTTTTGGCATTTTTTAAATTAATCGGCATCGGCTGATTGTGCTGCAAATTAGGCCGATTTATAGGCAGGCGCATCTGCGCATGAGATGTGTGTGTGGGTCCGACAATAGCCTCCACGATGTCAACGCTCGTGGCCAGCGCACTCTTAAACAGTTATGAGCAGCAGGCTGTGTAATATGTGTGAACTCTTTTACTTTTGTTATCACTTGGTAGGGATGGGCGATATGTGCTTAATAATATATCACGATATTTCTGGTATTTATTACGATAACGATATCAATGACGATAATTCAGGGAATCCTGTTTCTTTT
>NW_015552728.1:37330-38628 GCF_001515605.1 Sinocyclocheilus anshuiensis | reverse complement strand
GTCAATTATTACTCTCAATATTACACTTTTCATTACATGTTGCCCCAAAAACACATTAATATGCAAATTAGATGTAGTTTACAGATACATTATATATAATGAGAAAACCTGTTTGTGGCCATTTTACACACATTTTGCATGAAGAAAAATGGTATATCAAATCAATCTGTTATAGCATAGTTGAGAATTATCTTTATACAAAGTTTGTTAAAAATAAATCCTAAAAACTCAAAATGTATTGGTGATTTAAAAAAAATCTATTATTTTTGTCTATGCATGTTCATTCATGTCTTTTTATGTTTTTTTTAAGAAATTGTGTCCCGATGTCTTCTAACCAAGGACGTAGCATAACTTATGAATGAAATATGATTTTTAAATTTTTTTTTGTTTACATTTTTTTGAATGCTCTAAACAATGTAATGACATCAAA
Organism: Sinocyclocheilus anshuiensis; assembly: GCF_001515605.1. Lineage (NCBI taxonomy): Eukaryota > Metazoa > Chordata > Actinopteri > Cypriniformes > Cyprinidae > Sinocyclocheilus > Sinocyclocheilus anshuiensis. The sequence continues at coordinate 38,198 of NW_015552728.1, read as the reverse complement.
AAATACAATTTTTTTCCTAAAATGTTTTACCGGGTCTTAATGAGGTTAAAGACTGTTTAATTCATACTGGAAGCCGGAGGGCGCTCTTGCACAGAAACTCCACATATCCATAGCAGAAGAAATACTACTGACGATGCTCCAGGAAGGTATCCAGTTATCGCTGAATAAAACGCACAACTGAGGTAGAGACATTTTAACTGATGAAACTTGAGGAAAATAAACATACGACTGCACAAAATATATGGTTTATCTGTGTTCTTCAATCTTGGGTATTTTTATAAGGAAAGTATATTTATAATGCAATATTAATTGACATGGCCTTTATCACTGTATATAATACTATCATTCCGTAATATGAAACCACGTCTGGTCACAAAAAGAAGTATTTCAAACACTCGACTATGTTATTCAGTTAATTTGGAGAAAAAGCATGTCAATAAATTATATCTTTGTTGGATAACAGTTTTGTAAACAGGCTCATACACATGCAAAACTGTATCGCACACGTGCTACTGTAGTACATTTATTCAGACCGATTTTTTGTGCACTGTACAGCCCTAACCAAACCAGTTACAGCTCGAGCTCCTCATTTAGCGATATAGGCTACTCCTCCTCAATTTCACGTCCGCTTTCCGTGATGTCGCTCCGCACTGTCGCACACAGAAATATGTCAACAACTAGACTTTATCGTTATTATCGCAGGAAGACTAATTCTTATCGTGGGGAGAATTTTTACCGGTATATCGCAAACGATAAGATATCGCCCATCCCTAACGTACACGTTACATTCAAAGGGCATTAAAGTGCGCCAGACGTGAATTTATTTTGTATTTATTTACAGAGGTATATTATGTCACACTTCTCTAGT
>NW_015552728.1:36185-36817 GCF_001515605.1 Sinocyclocheilus anshuiensis | reverse complement strand
GAAAAAAATAAACAAATTCTACTGTTCCTAATATTCTGTATGTTGCTCAAAAACAAAATATATTGTGTTCAGTGTTCAAAATATATTGTGTTCAATACTGTGATACCGTGAAACCATGATGTTTTTGCTTAAGGTTATCATACCGTCCAAATCTCATACTGGCCCATGCCTAGTAGTAACCGTTTTATAAAAGCAATAAGGTACGAGAGGCTGTGCTGTATCGAGAATAAATCACGGCTGAAGGGGATGCAGTGACTCCGCTTTGCATCGTGCCTATTAACAACCCCCTTCAGACGTGATTAATTCAGATACAGCACGGCCTCTTGTACCTTATTGCTTACATACAGTGGGTACGGAAAGTATTCAGACCCCCTTAAATTAAATCGAAGGGGGTCTGAATACTTTCCGTACCCACTGTATATTGTATTTAATTTCATATATATTGTTATACAACTTACCTGATCAGACTTGGAAGACTTATTTGATTTAAGGTCATAGTCAAATAATCTTAAGATTAGGGTGTAATTTGTCTTTGATGTGCTTTAATATCATTAGAAATATTCAGTGGTGGACAGTAACGAAGTAGCTTTACTTCGTTACTGTACTTAAGTACCTTTTTCAAGTATCTGTAA
>NW_015552728.1:19984-36080 GCF_001515605.1 Sinocyclocheilus anshuiensis | reverse complement strand
TTACTAATGTCGAATTTTAGGATTAATTAGTGTAACTGAAAATCATATTTAGGTCAAAACTGTCAGTTGTTTGTGAACTAAATCTGCTGTAAAGGGTGATCTATTTAAGCCCACTGAAATGATCTGTGTCTCTATTTTAGGTAAAAAAAAAAACGAAACATTAAAATAACACAGACTAAATAAAATAATTAATGCGCGTTCATATTACCCGCTGCCGTAACATTAAAGGGGTCATATGATGTGATTTCAATTTTTCCTTGCTTGTCAAAGGAGGGGGCTTTGTTGAAAACGATGTGTTTGAGAGAGGTGGGGCATAGAGGACCTACAATTAATGTACAGTATTTGAAAAATAATGTGTTTTTTGAACATTAAAGCATATCAACATATTCTGTTACACCAAATACACAAAATAATGATCTTTAAAATAGCATCATATGACCCCTTTAACAGTTTTATTAAAATGCTACGCATTTAGCCCTATGTGACTTCTGTTTTTATATTGTTTATCAACAGTATACATTTTTATATTGTTTGGATTAACTAGCTGAGTAGACAGATATGAATGTTTATTCATAACCATACTGAAAATAAGTAAATATTGTTAGCTGATGCTAACTGTCTAGCTAACAAGCTTGCTGGTGCTAAGTTGAGGTAATTTTTAGATATAAAGTCCAAATATCTTTATTAAGAGGTTCAGTTGTAAATAGTGTTTGTAATTTATTAATTATTATGCTGTCACGGTAATGCTGTCATTGATTTTCAGTGAGTTAAAATTTTTGGTAGGTTGACACAATAACATCGCTACAGCACCGCTGCCTTCAATAAATTCTTCTCCCCTTTGGAGCTTAACTATTTAGAATTATTGTATTAGAAAAAATCGAACACATTAAGCGAGATGCCCAACAGCTGCTCAGCCAAATACAAGAGTGCATTGACTTCTTTATTCAACCACCTAGACAGATTACATCTGAGGAAAAAAGAAAGGATGTGATGTTCAGAACATGGTAACTACAGTAATTATCAAAGTGGGAAGTGATGCCCTCTGGGGGCATTTGGCCAGGGGTGTTCCAAAATGACAGAGCAGCGAAAGCTGACAGTGGGAATTCACACTCAAACATGTCCAGCGGGGCTTTATCACGAATGCCTGGAATGCTTGTTTAGGCACTGCTGGATCAATACTTCAATTAAAGATCTTTTAACCTGAATGAAGCAGTCGATGCCAATTTGAGCATAATGAGCAGCTCAGCCTTCCTGAGACATCAGACTCATTCCATCAAGACTTCAAAGACAGCTTCAATTTTGAGGGCATGTGAAACACTCTGTTTTTGTGTTAGTTGATGAGAGCCGAACATGTGTGCATGTTGGGTAAAATGAGGATTAGATTGAAGGCATTGTTAGAGATGGATGCCGCTCTGTGTGTCTTTGAGCTGATGGGACTCAGGCTAATGTAATAAAGGCTCTGAGATCAGCAGATACCAGCTGTGTTTGTAGGGCTACACAGCATTCTGGGAAATGCTCTCGAGATGCAGTAATGGAAGGTCATAAACCTCTGTTTGTTTTGTTTAGCTGGTTGCGGTTTGATTAATATCCAGACCATTTAAGCTGTTATTTTCTGTCTATTGAATTGTTAGTTCATCCAAAAATTTAAATTCTGTCATTTTTTAGCTACTCACCCTCATGAAAGGTTGTGCAAAACTGAATATTAGCGGCATGATAATTCTGCTGATGAGATATAGTGATAAATGTTAAAAGTTTAGTTTATAAGCAAGCCATTTTCACTAGAGGTCGACCGATGTATCGGTTTTGCCGATTAATCGGCACCGATAGTTGATTGCTGGAACTATCGGTTATCGTCAAAAATCCATGCCGATAGTTTTCCCGGGTTGCGTCCATTGCTGGAGCGGCTGAGAAGGGTCTGCTGTCATTATACAGTGCGAGAGCGGCCTCTAGTGGTTGAAATCATTGACAGCACGTGCTATTTGTTTAGACACGTGATACTGCACGCTGAACAGAGCGGGAAACTTCAGACGCGGATTTAAATGCAGCCGACAGAAAATCCTGCCGCGCCACAGAGCGCCATTCACATAGTTTTCCTTTAAATTACGTTATATTGATCCCGAATCGTTGTTAATGTACATAATGAATTGTGCATTGTGCATTTTCAGCAAAACGTTTGTCTTTCTGTGGCTCTAATAAAGTCTGTGTGCTTCATTTATAGAGCTATAATATAGGTCACGCTTTCTCTTTCCGTTTGCTCCGTTTTTTAAACGCCGAACTTTTTTTTAATGCTATAGCCTTTGTGTATATATTTAAAGATGTGCATCTTTAAGCATGACAGTTGAAATGAAATGGTAACACTTTAAAATAAGAGTCCATTTGTAGCATTAAGATTAATGAAAGCTGTGTAAGTATTGTTCCTTGTTAGAGTGTGTTAATTTCAACATTTACTATTACTTTTATTATTATTATTTTTACTGCTACTACTAGTATGGTTCAGTACTGGTTTTGTTAATAAAGCACTATTTTAGTTTTTGTTCAGTATCAATTTTAAAACAATCGGTTAATTAATCGGTATCGGCCAGTGTGGTCCAACCTAGCTATCAGTATTGGCGAAATCCACTATCGGTCGACCTCTAATTTTCACTCTCTTTTTCATCTCATGAGTATGACAGCTAATAGGCGGTTGTTTTCAAACGCTCCCGTGTGTGTATTTGTGTGAGCGCTCTTGTGAAAATTTCAAATTTGGTAAATATAGTGATATATATTTTTAACTACATTGCTCAGCCCTACCTTCATATCATTCCAAACCCATACAAATTTCGTTCGAAACATATTCAAAATATAAGCTATTTCTGCCCCTATGTTCACCAGAAATGTTGATGCTTTAAAAAGTTCATAAAGACATTGTGAAAGGATTCCATATGAATCAAGCGGTTTAATCCAAGTCTGCTGAAGAGACACGATTGTTTTATATGATGAACAAATTACTCATTTAGGGTTTTTTATTCACAAGTAAACATTGATCAACACACATACATAGAGCTCATCAAATATGGTAGACAGAAGGTTTTAGTGTGTTATGCAAGTGCATTTGATCTTCCACAGGAGCCAATGAGATTTGTTCTTGCACATCAAGCATTTCCATATTTGATGATACTAGCACAGTCTTTGTTTTGTTAGGGTGCTTTCACACTAGCACTTTTGGTGCGCACCCGGGTTCGATTGACGTCAGAGTTCGTTTGGATGATGTGAACGCAGTCTTCCGAACTCGAGTGTGCACCCGCGAACCGCTTAAAAAGGGTGGTCTGGGGTACGGTTGAAGTGAACTCCGGTACGGTTCGCTGCTGATGTGAACACAATCCGCTTAAAAGGGGTGGTCTGGTGTACGGTTCAAGTGAAGTGCTGCAGGCAGAGAGCTGTATATCTCATTTCTCTTCGCCTTCAGCGTTCTTTAGAGCATTTGCAGTACATTCGTAAGACAGACGTAAGTGCCGTTATGTACCGAAGCTTTGTAAACAAAACGAATGATTCAAAAATGCAAATATATAAAAGTGCAGAGAGCAATGTTATGCGTTTGCCGCCTTCTCCTGTGCCGTCGTTACTAAGCAACGGGGTAAACAGCTGCTGGCTTGATGAGATAAAAATGTGTGTTTGTGTGTGTTTCACTCACTTTCCTGATGAGCGTGACTGACGCGCTGCAAACAGAGAGCTGTATATCTCATTTCTGTTCGCCTTCAGCGTTCTTTAGAGCATTTGCAGTACATTCGTAAGACAGACGTAAGTGCCGTTATGTACCGAAGCTTTGTAAACAAAACGAATGATTCAAAAATGCAAATATATAAAAGTGCAGAGAGCAATGTTATGCGTTTGCCGCCTTCTCCTGCGCCGTCGTTACTAAGCAACGGGGTAAACAGCTGCTGGCTTGATGACACAAACGAACCGTGGTTCGGACCCAAATAAAATAATATGAACGCAGTCCAACGGGGGCAGGGGGAGGGGGGAACAATCGAACTCGGGTTCGGACCAGGCAAGCGAACCAAGTGTGAAAGCACCCTTAGAACCTAAACTGTGATCTTTCTCCTTCTCCTCTAGGAGGCAGCATTAAGGATCGTCCCCAGCGCTCCTGGCGCTCTTGATCATCCCAGCGCTCAGCGTGCTGGCTCCTCCCCCTCCTGGCGGCAGCGTGCGCTCTCAGCCACCCCCGTGCACCCCGCGCTCGCCAGGCCTGCGCGCCCGAGCCCATGCCCCCAGCTCCACGCGGCCCTCCAACGCCATGTGTGTCCCGCACACTATGGAGGCGGGCAAGCACAGCGCCAGCCAGGGGCAGGGCAGCCGCGCCGGGGTCCCCCTGGAGCCGTTCATTCACCAGGTGGGCGGCCACACCAGCATGATGCGTTATGATGACCACACCGTCTGCAAGCCGCTCATCAGCCGAGAGCAGCGCTTTTACGAGTCCCTGCCTCCAGAGATGAAGGAGTTCACCCCCGAGTACAAAGGTAAGACTGGATACATTGCACTCTTTTTAAGGTGGCACCAGGGGCGATTCTAGGATTTTCATTTTTGGGGGGCTCAGCCCCCAATAAGGGTATAATATATATATTAGTGGTGTCAAAATTAGCGCGTTAACGCATGCGATTAATTTTTTCAGTTTAACGCGTTAAAAATATTTAGTATTTAGCTAGTGTTGGCCACCCCACTCACAACTGCTGCCTCTGTATCTTTTTTCTTGATAATTGGTGAGGAACAGTGGTGAGGAAACTGAGGAACAGAGGACAGTGGTGAGGAAACAGCAGTTCAGAAAGCATCTGATCATAGCGATGTAGATATGTTTGCACCAGCTCTGCAGTTCAGCACTCCAGTAAAGTCACGTCACCTTTATTTATAATGCACTTTATACAATAGATTGCTTTAAAGCAAGCAGCTTTAAAGTGTTAAACATGAAAAAACCGTAACAATTAATTTTCTACTATAAAACAGATCTCTATAAATATGTAAAGAATATGTATAACTCAGTATTTTAATGAATTGCAAAAGCTGAATAATCAATCAAAGCTACTGATTAATCAGTGAAGTAATCAATGTCGATTAATCGTTTTAATAATCGTTAGATTAATTGATTTTCAATATAATCCTTTGTTGCAGCTTTAGAAAAGATGACCCACATTGTGACTAGGGGTGTGCGATATTGACCAAAAATTATATTTCAGTATTTTTTCTGGGAATTTGCTGATAACGATAATTAGAGAATATTTTGTTGAGTGTGTTTTTGTGGTGGTACCATGGCTACGTTTTTCTTGGCATATTCTTCATATTCTGTGGCTACGTTCACACTGTCAATTTTTGGGATTGACAACCGCATTTTCTTAACAGGTGTGAGTCTCGAAATGTCCCGTTCACACAGCACCTTACAGTTGTGTTTAGAATACAGTCTGTATGAACGTGCAACGGGAGTCAAGCCCATATTCCTTACCAGTAAACATAGCGACAGTGATCAAAGTAAAATCAAAGATGGCGACGTCCATAAAACTGAAAGTCTTATCACTTTCTGACATGACAAGAGTCCAATCGAGCCGCGAGTTCATCAGTCAAATCTTCATTAACCGACAGCAGACTTTAAATTTGGGTGGAGAGCGGAGTTTGAGTCACGCGCAGAACACAAAACTGACGGGAGCGACTCCGGTGGAAAACCGACGGGATCTAAAAATTTCAAGTTTCAGACACGCAACTCATTTCTCCGTCGTCACTGTAAGTTACCGAAAACACATGAAAACACGTAAAACACATTAGACATGCATTTGTGTGGCAGAGCGGCTCCCTCTCGCACTGTATGACGTGACAGACAACTAGTTGTCCAGTCCTGTTCCGTTCACACAGCGCGTGTGTTCCGAGAATGCAGTTGTGACTGTGAGTCCTGAAAATTTACAGGTGTGAGTTCGGTTACAGAATGCGGTTGTCACACCCGTAAATAACCGAACTGTGTGTGAACATAACCGTATTAAGGACTCAAATGCAGGACTGACAACCGTATTCTGCTGCTGTGTGAACGTGGCCTGTGTTGAAGGTGGTTAAGTCACAGCAGTGACTGAAATGTAACTTTTCCACTATGAGACAGTAGGGCTGGGCGAAGAACCATATCATACGACCACGATAAAATTAACATTGATGATGATATGCTCCGGACATACCAGAGCTCAATGGATTAATCTTACTGGTTTAACTTAAAGAAATGATGACAGAAATATTACTGTTGTGTACTAAAATGTAGTTCTCTAAGTAATAATATTACAATTATTTTTAAGGAATATCATACAATCAAGATATTTTTTCATGCATGTTTTTATTTATACATTCTTATTTGAAAAAAAAAATGCAGTGTATTGTTGTAAATTAGTTGTTATATTTTCATTTGATGACATTTTAAAAGATTGATTAAATTGGCTAATTCATTTCATTAGACACCATTTTTTAAGTGTTAAGTATGTTTGATCATAAAACACAGAATCTGGAAAAACACAATGGAAAACACAATTTGGGGGGAAAATAAAATGGTTTTCATGGATCCCCTAAATTAGTAGCTTACTCTATAGAATTTAATTGTGCACAAACAGGTTATGTTTACATTCATTCTCAAGGTCTAACAAACGTGGAGAGCATTAAAGGGGCCATGAACTGCCTTTTTCATTATTTGGTCCACTTATAATGTTATCAAGATTTTTACATCAAAACATCATAATTCAGAAGTAATAGGCTATTTTCTGTCCTGTTTTGACCCCCTCATCAGAATGCTCTGTTTGAATAGGCGTGGCGGATTGTAGACTCAGAAGTAAACGCCCACTGCTATGATTGGCTAAGGCTAATGATACACGGGGCAACTTTCTGGGCAGTGTTGCCGCCAACGGGCAACCAGGTGAGACACAGGGCCCACGACCGATCTAAAGTATCCAGATAGACATTTGTTATCCATTCTCAATGTGAAAGTGCCCAAGCAACATTGCTCAAAAAAGTTGATGAACTTGATGAAATGTCTGCAACATACTTTGGTTAAAATTCCTCAGTGGTCGTTTAAAACAACACCCTTTTTACCTTGTCAAAAATAGCTCTGTTCACGGTGACCCGTTTTGGTGCATGTCTCTTTAAATGATAATGAGCTACTACTCAACCAAACTCCATCTTTCTCTTCTGTTTTTTTGTGTATTTGGTGGCACATTACCATCAAAAACAAAACTAATGCACTGCGTCCTCAGTGGCTCTGATGTCGTGAGAAAGTTAAGACTCTTATATTCACTTTTACATCCAGCTACAAATCACCTGCATTGCTTGCGAGACAAGCTGTTGTTGTCACTACAGCTGCTCGAGCGCGGAGAAAATAGTGGACGGCGTACTACTGGCTGAGGGCGGAGATATGCTAATACGGGATAGTCCAACAGCGGTCATAGGCAGGGCCAAGAATCAAAACGGCTTGATAATTGAGACTTTAGTTTTTTTGGGGGATTAAAAAAAAAGGAGTGAATGGATTTTTATCATTGTAGGGTGGTTGTGTTCACACACTGTTAAGACACATTTATATGCAAACACCATGTAAAAGTGAATTTTGCATCCAATGCCCCCTTTAATGGTAAATTAATATTGTGATAAATATCGATATCATAAGATATGTAAATAAATAATATTTTGGCCATATCGTCCAGCCCTATTAGGCAATATCTGCCCCTGTCGCTCATGTTGTTATTATTTTAATTACACTTTTCGGAAAGTGAGACCCTTGAGTTACAAACTCTTCATATTCTCTTCATATTCTCAAAACTGATGCTGCAGTTGAGAGAATTGGTAAATGTTCCTCCATGCTATATTTATTTTGGGACCCGAATTGTTTGTTTTGTTTTTTTCCTCGACGCCTATGAGATTACGATGACATTCTGAGATATGTGGTTACGTAGAAATTATGTTGTAGACTTAACATAGGTTTGCGTACTTAAAATAAAGCTTAGTTAAAGCATGAAATAGCGTCGGTCGGGCAGCCTGTAACAGGCCGTGTGAGCTGCTATTATTCATCTGCAGTGCAAACGTGTATGCATGACACTCGTGTTTTAGCATCTGTCCTGTGTTCACCGTCACCACCCCCCAAAACATCTCACGTTCTAGATTCACAGCATGCCTTCCATATGAACCGCTTCTCCCTGTGAGTTTTCATGGGGCTAAATGCATGCCGGACATCTGTATCTTCCACTGACTATTTCAGGCCTTGCTAGAGTAACATTGAAGCTTGTTATTTTTTCTCATCTAGTCACAGCAAGATTTATAAATAGACCTGGCCTTATGAATCACATGGCATTGTTTTCAAATGTCAACAGAGTGGGATAAGCACAAACTCTAAAGATGAGTGTTAGAAGTGTTACAGAAGTTTTAGGGGTTAAAATATCATATCACTTCTTTAGCTAACCTGCAGCCACAGCCAAAAAAAATAAAAAATCTTTCAGAAGGAAACATGCTTTCCACTCTACAGTTTGCACAAAGCAATCGTCTTCTAAGCAGAAAGAGGGGCCCTTGTTTTATTGAATAAATGTGTGTGCATTAATAATTTAGTCAGATTGTACAGTATTTAATTTTGACTTACTGTATAATTGTGACCATCAATGCTGAAATCCAGGGAATGTTTTAAAATAAGATAGTTTTTTTGTAACTGTAATTAGGGCCCTGTGTTTTATTTTTTTCCCAAATTCCATTTTATGTTTTTCTCAAATTCTTCATTCATTTCTGAATTCTGTTTTAATTGTTTAATTAAAATATATTAATATTTTTAATCCATTTTTAATAATTTATTAACATTTTATCATTACATTTTTATGATAAAATCATTTATTTTTTTTACAATAAAAGAGCCCTATGAAATTATTTTTTCATAATTTCTATGTTGTCTCTTCATTTTTTCTGTGTTTATAATTTAAAACAAATTTATTATAAAAAAATGGTGGTAATCAAATGAAGGCATTAAAACATGTAAATAATGCAATGTAATTAATATTTGATGTAAATGTAATGAATGTAATGAAATAACAATTTAAAATTAAAACATGGAATAAAATTTGTGTGATACTCCTTAAAAATTAAATTTTAATACATTTATTTTTTATAAATAGAACTGCAATGGTATATATTTCTGTTATAATTTCTTAAAACCTTTATTTTGGGGGGCTGTAGTGAAGACCTTTGAGTTTCTGCGTGTATCTGACAGTAGTTTTCTCAAATGAAATGGTGAAATGGTGAAAGTGACTCTCAGAGCAGCTCTGGAGATGAAGTTCATGTGTACATGTTCTAATATAGTGAGACTGCAGACACTGAAAACATCACGAGCAGTACGCATGGTTGAGTATGTGTAGTAGATGAAACTCTGCCACTCATTCATTTAGACACGCAGAACATGCAGACTTTATTTTTAAATAGTATTCTTTTTACACTAGAGTAGAGTCCTACTTTTAATTTATGCATTCAAAATTCGCCAAATTCCGTGACATTCCGCATTATACAGTAAATTCCATTTTTATGACTGGGTTCCATGATTCTGTCCACGTTTTCTGTATTGCAGAAATTAGCTTTCAGTTAATCAGAGAGATATATATCTGATTTAAAATGACCTCTAATCTTCCTGATCGCTCATTCATGATATCCTTCCATAGGTTTTATTCCCTGTCAGGTGGTCTTAAATTGTTAACAAGTACTTGTGTGTCAATCTTCTTTTTCTGTGTTAACATATCCTATCATTATATCTTCTGCCATGGCATCCTCATCAAGTCAAGTCACCTTTATTTATGAAGCGCTTTATACAATACAGATTGTGTCAAAGCAGCTTTAACAGGAGTGTTAAACAGGAAAAACGTGTGCTGATAATGCAAGAGGAGAATAGAAAACAGCCAGTTTATCAGTTAAAGTCAGTTCCTTGTTGATTCAGTGATGTAATCGTCCAGCTCTGTTCAGTTCTCTTCCAGTAGTTTCTGTGCATTCGAGTCAACAGTGTTGTCAGAAATTGTGCATAATATCTCATACCTCACGCATAATATCTGTCAGTGCACAGTGTTTGTCTTGGGTTACTTGTGAACAAAATGTAATTTGTCTTGACACTGTAGTGATTTATAAATATATACTTTTAAATATATATAAAATAAATATGTAATTTTTGGCTCACTTAGTGCCCTAGTCTGTGTGGGTGTCACAGATCAGTTGCTTCTGCCTAAATTATACATCTTTGAAAGCAGCTAGAATATAGGAAAATGTATCACCTAATTCTGCATAATATGAAAGGCTGGGCTGAGCAGAAACCTACAGATCAGCCCGGGTGTGCAGCACAAGTCTTCTCAGGGCTGCTGATGTAGCTCTGTAAAGCTTATTAAACAGAGCTCTTCCTGAATTAGCTCTTAGCATCATCGCAGTCTTCATTCATGAGCTCGCGTTGCCTGGCTGACATCACTGAGGACACATCATGGAACTAAAAATGAGCTTCAGCACAGAGGCATGATGGGATTATTCACCCCTTCCCACACGTGTGCATCTCTCTGAGCTTCTTTATTCATCATACCACATGTACTGTTCAAACGTTTGATCTTCTCTATTATATTAGTGTTCCTTTGTGTGCATGATTGAATTTATATTCCATGCACCATCTTCACTGTTCATACCTTTTGACTTTTGACTCTCTTTACCCAAACTAGTGTTGGCCTGAATTTGAAACTTGAATTTGAATTTGTACAGAATAATTATTGAACTTGCCAGAATGTACAGAATGGAATTAAACACTCAGAAGAGCAGTGACTATATTTGACTGCAGTGTGTACATGTCCATTGCCAAAATAATATTTACAATTCAGTTTTTGGTACCAGCTGAATTATCAGCAGTAAGTAGGTCTTGACTAGGGCTTTGGACCTTAAAAACAATTTATTAAGGGCTTGAATGCACAACAAGCAAAAATTACACATTATTATTAATCACTATTGAAACAATAATTTAAAGCATTACCTGGTATAGATTGAGTCTTGAGTCATAATGTGCAATTCAGATGATATCTTTGTTGAATTCATAGCATACAGAAGATCTCAGAGGTTGACAGGTAAATGTTGATGGTTGCAGGTATGGTGCTGGTGTGTTTTGAGGGTGACTCTGATGGCTACATCAATCTGGTGGCATATCCATATGAGGAGAGCGAGGGGCTGGACCACGAAGAGCTGTCCGAAAGAGATCAGCCACGCCGAAAACACTCTCGCCGTAGCCTCCACCGCTCCAGCAGCGAGCACAAAGAGGACCGGCCTGCTCACGACGGCGACGGCAACGACAAGTGAGAAAACGCAACAGAATTAACACAATCCACTGCTGAGAGAGTCATTCTGTATGAAAGCAAACTGTACTTTGGACTGAGGATCTTCAGATGAACAAGTGTTGTCTGATATTAAAACACAATTACCAACCTTAGCAAAGAACAGTGTTATTTTACTATCAGTTTACTATTATAGTTTTTTATTAATATTTTGAATCGGTTTTCATTTTTAGATTTTCTATTTTCATTGAAGTTTCAGCATTTTTTTTTTTACTTTATTTTAGTTTGTATGATTTATTTGTATATTTTATTTCAAGTAACTTTTTTTTTGTTGTAATTTTAGTTTCAGTTTTATTTTTAGTTAATTATAATAACCCTGGTTGCGAAGGTCAAGATCTCGGAGGTGGAACAGAGCTGCTGAAATTGAACATATTGCATTGAAAATGTGATCTCTGTGATAATAACAAAAACAGTGCTTCCTAGCAAGTACTTCTGTCTGAATCAAACTTGTGTATTTGCCAAGCAAACATTCCCATATAAAATGTTCATTTTAAGAGTTTGACAATCAACAAAACTTTTTCAGCAGTCACACTTGCACAGCATTGTTGGTGATTAGTGTGTCTGTGTAGTCTGCAGGAGTTGAAGAGTCCTCGCCTGGACCTACAGATGCATTCGGATGTGCCCTTCCAGATGCTAGACAGCAACAGTGGCCTGAGCTCAGAGAAGATCAGCCACAACCCCTGGAGTCTGCGCTGCCACAAACAACAGCTCAGCCGCATGCGCTCCGACTCTAAAGACAAGAAACTCTACAGTATCCTGCTCTGAAACAGCAGTTTATTCAGAAAGCTCGGTTTGGAAAAAAAGTGTGTAGTTGATGGACAAGTTCACAATTTTACTTTCTTGACAAATAGTCAACTATATTAAATTGCTTCAAACTGCCTGAAATTGTAATTGCAATAATATGCTATTTGACTGAGTAAATTACTTTTTAAGATAAAATAATTTAGAGAAGGCCTAATTACTTTTGCCTGTGGCATAAAATAGGAGAGAGGTCCCCTTCAAAAAGAAGTGACTTGAAATTGAAAAACACAAGTTATGGTTGAAACGAGGACCAAATCCTAAAAGTTATTCAGTCGCTCCATGCATCAACACTAGAAATCATGCATGATGTAAATCTTTTTGCAATTAGCAGCCGCTGTTCTGTCATCAGGGCAACATTTTTCAAAAAGCCACTGAGCATTAAAATAATGAAACATAGATTTGTGGGTTGTTTCTCAGAAGCATTGTAATTTGATAAGCTTTAATAATCGTTGCAGATCTGCAGGCACTCTGTAGCTTTCGTGCATCTTAATTAGACCGACTCATGTAGGACACCAGCTGGAGATCTGCAAAATCACTCCTGAACTTTACTTTTAGGATGCTCACACTTTATGTAGCTCGGCGCTAATGACAGACTACTTTAGATTATATTATGTTATATTATGTTTAATATATTATTTAATTAATAATTACTATTAAAGTACAAATAAAGTATGTTTTAAAATAATAAATCAAAACTGAACAGCTCTATGCAGTGTAATTCATCACAGCTGTAAAGTGCTGCAAAAGCTACAAAAATTAAAAAATACTGTAAAATATTGAAAAGTGCTTAAATTTGACTTCAAGGAAGGTGTAAGAGATTGTATAGTGATAGGTGTACAACAGTACAGCCGGTACTGTGGAAAGACTGCTATTATTAGCCTTTTTTTGTCTTGTAAAGGCAAATGATATCCCAAAAACTTGAGGCAAGCAAGAGTAATTTTCATGCCATGCACAAGCATTCCCAAAGTAATTTGACATCAGAGAAAATGAGGAAAGTAGAAGCCTTTCTGTCAGAAGAGTGATGATTTTTTCCACGACCCATTGCATTTCCACAAGCTGAGCAACAGGAAGCAGATGTTCACGTCTTTAGGACTCTCATTTGAAATTCTCCAAAATCCTCATTATTCATAAATGATTTAGTCACTAGAGAGAGAACTGTTTGTTTCTAAGAGGTTTTGGCTAGAAATGATTGGCAGGCAGATTGTGATAATATTGACAAGCTTGTCAAAGTGAATGGGCTCATGGGAAACACACTGTTATTTTAGATGTCCAGTAATACGAGTGAACGTCTGGCCTATGAGATTATCAGGAATACCACACTCCAGACTAATCCTTGTCTGTAGTTTAACTTACAGACGTTTTTTAAATGTATTAAATAATGGATAATTAAATCTACAGCTAGCAGCTCTCTACAAACAATGAAGCTGTAAGTTTAAAAACAGCACTGTTTACCACTGCACTTCAAAGAAATATAATGAAGCATTTCAGTATCAAAGCTGTTTTAGTGATAGAAGTCTCAGGGCAGGTCAGAAAATCAAGTTTGTGTGCTCCTAAATGTTTCTGTGTGTGTGAGTGATTGTGTATTAATTAAGAATAGTTATTAAACTGACTGGAACTACTCTGCTTTAAATGGTTTTAACACATGCATTCCAGGCAATCAGAATCGAGTATTCAGAAAGACATTGTTATAAATATATGTATATATATAAACTTTGTGCATTTTTGTTGCACTCTGTTGTCTATGATTCTTGACCCTAAACCTCCACCAGAATTTCTGCTGCTGGAGAATGTAGTCCATCATTTCGTCTACCCCTGCATCTTGGACTTGAAGATGGGCACCCGGCAGCATGGCGACGACGCGTCAGAGGAGAAAGCTGCCCGCCAGATGAAGAAGTGCGAGCAGAGCACATCTGCCACATTAGGTGTGCGTGTGTGCGGCATGCAGGTGCGTATGGCTCTGACCCGACACACGCTTAGCGGAGCACTCTTACAATTAAAGGTTCTTCATTGGCATCCATAGTTTCAAGAAGAACCTTTACCGCCCATAGAACCTTTCCATTAGGGCTGCACGATTAATCGAATGCGATTGTCATGTGCATTTTGTCGCAACATATTTCATAGTATTTAAGCAGTGATAAAGGCATTGCATTATAAATATACTTTATTTTAATGAAAATTATAATAATAAGAACTCAGATAAACCGTATATTGCCGTAGTCGTGTGTTTATTAGTCGCGTTGAATCAATGAAAGCAGTTGAATCTTCTGTTTATCCAGCTGCAGCGATAGGCATGTTCTGGGTTTCACTGAAAGATACGCATGACAATCGCAGCTTCTGTCGAATCGCGATTTCAATTCCATTTCGATTTATCGTGCAGCCCTACTTTCCATTGTATTGTACAAAAAGGCTCTTTTTAGTGGAAAAAGGTTATTCAAGTTTAAAATGTTCTTCACATTTAGAAAAAATGTTTATTTTAAGAACTGTTCACTGAAAGCTTCTGTGGAGAGCCCAAAATTTTTATTTTATGGCCAGTGTAGTTAACCTTGGCCTCATGTAGGTGGCCCAAGTTGGAAACTGAAGATGGGACAGGAATCCCTGACACTGGCAGGAAAACTAATTTCAGAGTAGTCATTTCTATAAAAATTAAGTGAGTTTATGCTTAAACAAGAAAAAAAATCTGCCAATTGGGTAAGAAAAATAGACTTGTTTTCCCTTTGGATGAAGTTTTTTTTTTGTTTTTGTTTTGTTTTACCCCATCATAGCAGATATTTGCAATTGTGTGTTATGTTACCTATTAGATTTCTAGGGGCAAAAGGGAAGTAACGTTTTAAAGTAAAGTTTACTGTAGCAGCAGCAAAGAGAAAAGTTTGAACTGTTCTCAGTCCCAGCACTCAGTACACAAAGTAAGACTTACATTTATTTACAATAAAAAAATGATGACATATACAGGGGCGTAAATTTCATCTAACAGTTGGGGGGGGACAATAAACATAAAATTTCTCAAGAGCGATTTTTGAAGGGGACACAAATAATACAGCTAAAATTGCACTTATAAAGGATATGTATACACAGAGGAAAGCCTTACTACTATTAGTGCAGCAGGGAGACGTGCAATATTAGACAACGTCAAGCTGTTGTGGTCGCGCCGAGACAGCGCTCGTGTCCGTTGTATCCGTCACAGTGTTGCCAAGTCCGCAGTTTTCCTGTGGAATTGGGCTACTTTATAACTGTTGCCGCGGGTTGTTTTTCATGTCCGCGGGTTGAAGCGACCCCAATAACGTGTATTCTAGCCCCCAGAGCGTGATTTTTACCGGGGGACCCCTCGATTTGTTTGAGCTAGTTTTGGGTAGCAGTTGGGAGGGTTTTGTTTAGGGCTGAACGATTTTGGAAAATAATCTAATTGCGATTTTTTTTTTACCAATATTGCGATTGCGATTTAATATGCAATTATTTTTTAAAGCTCTTTATGTTCTGTATTATTCAACAAAGACAAGCTATAAATCATTGTATAGTATGACCAACACACTATTAGATAGATTAAACATAAATGTTCTTTTCTGTAGGCCAGGCCTATATGTTACGATGAAATTAGGTGATGCATGAATTGATATGAATGACATTTTTATTTAACAACTACAATCACAGTAGTATATTGACTGATTTGTTGAACTTCCAACCTTGTAAGCATGTAATTATTATGACAACATAAAGCACTGACAAATAAGCCTGGTGTAAACATTAATATGAAAGTCAGTAACAAATCACACAAACTAAAGTAGATTGCAGAAATATAAAAACAAATCTGTTGCTTTACCACACTACTTTAGGTAATTCAAAGTCACTGTAATAAACATATGTAAACATGGGGACTGCACTTTTTAAACACTGTCTGTTAACTTTAGACCAGTGGTTCTCAAACTTTTTTGGTCGCG
>NW_015552728.1:18967-19802 GCF_001515605.1 Sinocyclocheilus anshuiensis | reverse complement strand
GCTTTGTCGCGTCCAGTGTAGAGCTGTTGCGGCGCGATGCACAACTGTAGCGTCCGGTATAGACACGGTGAGTGAAGCCGAGAGCGAGATATGCCTCGTCATATTTTCTGCTTTTAGCTTTTGAATGACCAGCACCTGCCTGGGTCTGTGCGACTTTATCTATGACTTTTCTCTTCGCTTTCACAAACCGATCCATCTCCCATTCTAAGTCACGTCCTTTGGCTGTTTACGGTTTTATTTCTTTTCTTTTTCTGCTGATGGCCCACGCTCGATTTGAAGCAGCGCTGCTTAGACCGATGGGTGTGTGTCTTTAAAGTACTGTGAGAGCTATAAGAGAGCGCAGACGTCTCATTATGCTTTCTCTCGCCGTACTTTGATGTCATACACCGATCGATCTTCAAGTCAAACACACTTTGCGTTTTTCCATATCGCGATATTATCGCAAATGCAATTAATCGCTCGGCCCTAGTTTTGTTCTACAAAACTTGGCAACCCTTTTCGTCAAGCAGGTAACGATATGTTTTTTTGGGGGGCCGATACCGATATTAGCGAGTAAAAAAGACCGATGTCAATATATCGGCCGATATTCTTTCTGTGTAGGCTATATTATAGTACAGTATAGTCAAAAGTTTGGACACACTTCCCATTCGTGTGTCCAGACTTTTGACTGGTAATGTATATAGAATACAGTATATAGCCTACATAAACAGAATATATATACATAAACACATTTTTTGCAATGATAACTCAAATGTGGTGATCAAACACTTATAATGATGTGACAAACATAGACCTATGTAGTGGAGGCAGGGTATTTAACAATTTAACAATAAAC
>NW_015552728.1:11222-18940 GCF_001515605.1 Sinocyclocheilus anshuiensis | reverse complement strand
CAAAATATATATAACTTGAATTAAGAAATTAAACAAGGTAACTGTGTAGGGCAAGCAAGCTACTGCCAAACCAACAGAAGCAGGTTTATGCAGGAAGCCCAGCTTTTCCAAATGTAAACAATTAAAATGAATAAATAATAATAATGAATAATATATTTTTTTCACAAATTCTGTGTTGTGTATTTTCTGGTAATCAAATGAACATGCAGAACATTCGTATTTAAATATTTTTGTAGTTTAATATTCACAGACACAGTCTATATATATGTACTGACCTGTTTTTTATTTATTCATCAAAAATAAGACAAATTCCATGAAATTCCGTGTTATACAGTAAATTCAGTTTTTATGACTGGATTCCGCGATTCCGTCCATGTTCTGCATCGCGGAAATCATAGGGCCCTACTAATGTAGCAAACGATATGATAAGCTCATTGTGAGAGTAAAGGATGGGGACATTGTTGTTTATTTACTTAGCATTGAGTCTCTCCAACTAGGTGACAACGTAGCGTTAAATCACCATTCAACAGACTCAAGCCACCACTGCACTGCCGTCTATTGGACTGCAGAAAGATACTAACTTTTCAATCTGCTACATTACTGACTGTACTGACGAACTATGCTGACACTGTGTGTGACAAAATACAATAGAAATTCTATTGTATGATATGATGAATGGATGGCTCATTTTTAACAGCTGATTCAGTGATGTTAGAGACTTTTGTCGAATCCGCTGGCTGCACCGTTCTCAAGCCCACTGTGTGTGACGCTGTGTTTCGTTGTGAAAGCGAAACTAGTTAGTTTGGTCTTCCAAAAGAGGACACAACTAGAAATCAGTGGTTAAGTTGTATTTACAACAATGTTCCAGAACAGTTCAACCCAAATATTCAGATGTGTGCAGCGCATTTTATGGTGGACTGTTTCCTGATCCTGGTAGCTGATCCTGGGAGAGTAGACTACAATGCTGGCTGTTATGACTCGCAGACTGTAAGTACGTTTTTATATTTAAAGAATTTGCCACTGATGATTCAAACGCATGTTTTAAGCAGTGTAGAGTAGCGCTTGTTTGTTGTTTCTCCGATCACAAATGCAGACATAGTTTTATGTTTACGCAGTGCGATACGTAACGCAACGCGTAAAAAGACAGTACAAGTCATTATAATCAGTAATTATGTCCCCACTGGATGCAACAAATGCCTCGTTTATAATGGGTTTTATTGGTTTTGTCTCGTCGTGCTGGGAGACGGCATCACAGTATGGTAGGGGCGTAACATTTCCGTCACACGCTTGAGGTATTCGGCCAATCACAACGCACTGGATAGCTGGCCAATCAGAGCACACCTCGCTTTTCAGACCGATGAGCTTTGTAAAAATCGACGCGTTTCAGAAAGGCGGGGCATAGAGGAGAAACAATAATGTACAGTATGTGGCTAATAATGTGCTTTTTGAACCTTAAACCGCATAAACACATTTCATTACACCAAATACACAAAATAATGTTCTTTTTAGCAACATCATATGACCCCTTTAACCTGCAAAAATAAATACAAATAAACAACAGAACTCTTGCCTTACTTCCTAACTAGCAGGAACAGGAGAAAATGCTGCAAATGGCTGATGCGAAACTGACATTTCGACGCAGTGTCGAGATCCCGAAGCGTAGATGTTTTGAAACACTGCTCCGAAGTGTGAATCAAAACACCCATGTCACGTGACAACGGCTAAATTAGGCTTCGGTGCGGTTAATAAGTGTTTCAACCGACAGGCGGCAAAATAAATTTTTTTTATTGTTTTCAACAAAACTTTTATCAACTTTAAGAAAACTTTTTCAACAGTTTTTTATCACTAGGACCCATTTCTCAATACTTAGGCCACTGTTCAAAACTCTTCACACAACCCAGTTTGTACATATTGTATATTACCGTATTGATTTGATATATATCAAATCTAAAGCCTTTCAATTTCATTACCAACTTTACAAGAGGGGAAACTTTTGAATAATTTCATACTGTAAATATGGACCATGTAACTTATATTACAGTGAATTCTAAAGAGTAGAGAGCTGCCATTCTTGTTTTGTAAAGACATTTTACAAAAGAAAAAAAGGTAACAGTTTAGTTTAGGGACCAGTTCTCACTATTAACTAGTTGCTTATTAGCATGCCTATTATTAACATAGTGGCTGTTTATTAGTACTTATAAAGCACATATTCTGCATGACCATATTCTACATCCCTAATCCTACCCAATACCTAAACTTAACAACTACCTTAATAACTATTAATAAGCAGCAAATTAGGAGTTTAGTGAGGCAAATGTCGTAGTTAATTGTTTGTTAATAGCGAGAATTGGACCTTAAAATAAAGTGTGACCGAAAAAAAAACTGTATAATGCTACCTGTTGTTGGTGTTTTTTATGTCATTGTGTTATGAATGACAAAGTGTGTTTGTTGGGTTACAGCCTTTGCTAGTGAGACATTAGCGAGTTGTTATGCATTTTGGATGTGAAATTATCTGAAAGAGTTTTGAAAAAGTGAACAAAGTATTGAGAAATGTGTCATAGCAATTGTAGAAAAAAAATTCATGAGGTGTAACCATCAAGTAAAATTAGGATTAGATTAGGAACAAATTATCACTATTAACTAGTTGCTTATTAGCATGCATATTACTAGCATATTGGCTGTTTATCAGTACTTATAAAGCACATATTAATGCTTGATTCTACATGACCATATTCTAGATCCCTTAATCCTACCCAATACCTAAATTTAACAACTACCTACTATTAATAAGCAGCAAATTCGGAGTTTGAGGCAGAAGTTATAGTTAATAGTGAGAATTGGTCCCTAAACTAAAGTGACCAAAGTAATAAAATATTTTTCTTACCCAAGGGTAAGGTGTGTGAGTGTAAAGATCTTAATGATTGTTTTAAAATTACAATTAATGAAGAAAATATATTTTTAAAATATATTTTAAAAGTCTTTCCTACAAATACCTGTTTTTCATAGTAACTTATGTTACACAATTTACGTTGTTAGTGAATGACCCCATTGTACTCATTACCTTTCTGGCTGTAAATAATCTTTGCAGAAAAAAAAAAAAGATGCTTGTTGCACATATGGACTGAAATGAATCTTTGCATGTCATAATTTATAATAGCAAATGCAAACACACTGTTCAGCCCTGAATATTCAGTATAAAAGTACTAACTAATCAAAATAATCCTATGATATATTCATATTTATTTAGGGTTAATCAATAGATCTGTGGGGCAGCTGTTGTTTGTGTTGGATCTCGAGTGCAGTGAAGAGGTTGATTTAGACTCCAGTATTGATGTGCTCTGCTAATAATTTCAGATCTGATTGCCTGAAATGGTTTTCCGGCATTCCTCCAACATTTCCAGTCCTGAAATGACTGCATTGTTCGCTAGCACGGGTGCATAGACATCTTTTCTCACATATGTATACCTGCATGTGCAATGAAAACTTATTAAGAAGTGATTAATATCAATATATTGCCCTGTATAGGTATGGCAGAAAACTTGCATTTATGTAAGTAGGTTCTACCCTACCACCTGTCCGCAGTTTCCACAGCCATTTCTTGAGCCTTTTTCCACATCTGAGATGTGAACAATAGGGATAAAAACAAGGGGAATTAATTTCTCTACATAGATTGTATCTGGGTAAAGACACAGGATTCTTTCTGCACTCTCTCATTAATGACATTTTGTTATTTTTATTAAAAGTTACATTGTGTGGCAAAAGCCAAAGGAAGGCTTGAAGACAGTATAATCAGACCTTGACAGAATTGAACAGGCGATTTAGTTCTCCTAATTGACCGTTGTAGTGCCAGCTCTGTTGTTCACGTTAAAGAGTTTTTCCCAGTCATTCAAGCTCTCTGCGTCTCCTGTGTTTGTTCTGCAGGTCTACCAGATGGACACCGGTCACTATCTATGCAGGAACAAGTACTACGGCCGTAGTCTTTCTATCGAGGGATTTCGACACGCACTCTTTCAGTTCATGCACAATGGGACGCAGCTGCGCAAAGACCTTTTTGAGCCCATCCTGAGCAAACTATGCAGCCTGAAGGCTGTGCTGGAGCGCCAGGCCTCGTACCGCTTCTACTCTAGCTCGCTGCTCATCATATACGAGGGCAAGGACCCCGAGTCTGTGGACGCTGGCTGGCAGAAACCCTCAGAGCTGCCATCAGAAAAGGAAAATCAGGCCACACCGCTTGGGTCTGTGGAGAGCCCGCCGGCCTCAGAGCCCCACACGCCTCCTCAGATGCTGAGTGTGGATGTGCGCATGATAGACTTTGCCCACAGCACCTTCAAAGGCTTCCGGGATGACCAAACGGTCCACGACGGACCTGACCGTGGCTACGTGTTCGGACTAGAGAGCCTCATCAACATTTTGCAGGAAATCCGCAAGGAGAACCAGTAGCCGAACCCACTGCTCCTTCAGTTGCCACCCAGCAACTCATGCAGACTGTTGACATTTTCATAGAAAAACAAAGATGTTTGTAAAGATTGCACATTGACACAAAACTAAAGGCGTGTTATTATTTGAATCGTGAGGGATCTGTGCACACAAGAAATGGAGGTGACCTCTAGCTATGAAGGTATTGCTGTCAGGAAAGAAATGGCTCAACAGAAGATGGTTTCAGTTTGTTTGTCACATGGATTCATCGCCACCGTGTGGCCCGCTGAAGCACTGCAGGAATGAACCATGAACTCAGGCCGTGTTGTCAGGGTCTCTCTTAGAGTGTGGGATTGCTATGTGTGTGTGTGTGTGTGTGTGTGTGAATCTCAAGAAGAAAAGTCCAGGTCACATTTCACCCCAAAATCAAAATAAGAAAGATGTTATATTGCATAAATAAAGCCTGTTTTAGGACCTTTAAGATTTTTGTGATATTATTTTCATGATAAATTTAGCCTGAAAGCATTTCATCCAAAATTCTTATTATAATGCAAAACATTTTATCCAGACACACATTGTTTTAAAACAGAATAAATAAAATTCAATACAACAAATTCCATCATGAATTGTACTTTGCCACTATAAATACTGTATCATTATTTGTTCACATCATACTGTACTAATGAGACTGATAGGGAAGATTAGTTATAAACATAATGTCACCTTGCAAAAAAAATCTTAATGGTTTTTAAAATATTTTCATGCAGTGTTGTTTTTTCTTGTAATTTGTTTTATTTTCTTGGGTGGGGGAGTGTGAAATATAAGATGTTCTTGTACTCAGTATTTCTCCAGGAGTTTAAAAGGGAGTAAATTCAGCTCAGAGCAGTTGGTCAAAGCTTTACTGTAGGAGTCAGGGGCATTTAAAGGAGGTTTTAAACCACTCATCTCTGATGACAAGACGATGAATCTGGCCCAGTGGCAATAGTTGAATTCACAGCTTAGCTATGCGAGCCTATTTAACCGCTCAGATAATGCTTTTTTTATTTTATTATTATAATTATATTTTGGGCTTTTTGGTAGCTATCTTACTCTGTACATTTAAAGCAGTCATTACATGTTAAGAGTTTTAACATTTTTGTTGTCCCCCTCTGTGATTGAGCAGTCGTAGGGGTTTTGGGGAGATAGTGTATTTGTAGTCTTGAATTTAGATTACCCTTGTGTTACAAAGTCTTTCCCTGTCAGTAACGTGGTTATCATTGCAGAGAAAAGCCTCACTGTAAAATAAATAAATAAAATAAAATAAAAGAATTTTCTTAATCTGTCAAAATATTTAAACATCCTTAAAAAAAATCACCCTGAAAAGCAAAATTGTGTAAGGTATAAAGACTTGTTTACAGATATTATTCCCCTCTTGATTTAAAAGTAAAAAAATAAATTAAAAAAAAGATACATTCTTTATAAACAAGTCTTGATATTTTAAACAATTTCACTTTGATTTTTTTAGGCATATTTAGATATTTTTGTTGAAAAACAACATAAACCGACTTGAGAAACTTATTTTAGTTAGTGCTCACTAACATCTGCACTGTACATTTTTATAAACACATTACAAGAGCATGATTTTTATTTTTGTTTCATTTTGTTTCCGAGTTATTTCCGAGTTGTCTTTTAATTACACCGATACACTCTCAGAAAAAAAAAGGTACAAAAGCTGTCACTGGGACGGTACCCTTTCAAAAGAACAACTTTGTTCCTTACTTAACCATAAAAGGTGCATTTTAGTACCTTAAAGGTAGAGATTTGTACTTGAAGTGCACAAATTAGTACCTAAATGGTATATATTAGTGCCTTTTGAAAGGGTACCACCACAGTGACAGCTTTTGTACCTTTTTTTCTGAGAGTGTATGCAGTGACATCTACCCACCATCAGCAAATGTAGCAAGATTGGTTTCTAGGTTTGTTCTTGTGAGTCCCGTCAGCAGTCTCCTCATCATGACACCTTCAGCATGTGCTCTGTCTAGATGAAGCATTTATTGCACTATGGTGTCACCCTTTTACTGAAAATGGACACTTTTCTTCATTCTCTGGGAAACGGGACATCGTATCTGCCCGTAGTAGCACTTGATTCATTCGTCTTGTCCTACATTGATTGAATTTGATCACGAGTATAAATAATAAATCAACATTATAAAATATGCGGAGCTGTGCCGTAGGGATGTGTCTGTATTT
This sequence comes from Sinocyclocheilus anshuiensis, assembly GCF_001515605.1. Classification (NCBI taxonomy): domain Eukaryota; kingdom Metazoa; phylum Chordata; class Actinopteri; order Cypriniformes; family Cyprinidae; genus Sinocyclocheilus; species Sinocyclocheilus anshuiensis. The sequence goes on along the minus strand of NW_015552728.1, from coordinate 12,295 downwards.
AGACGTGTGATTTTGGTCAATAGCCATAACTGGAATATGGAGTGCTTAACAACTGTTTAACAAAGTCATCCGATCATTTCTGTAACCGCTGAAGGGAAATGTTTGAAGGACAAATGCCACATGTATGATGTGTTCTCTCACAATATACATGAGAAATGTACTCAAGTTACGTTTAATTCCTAACATGTTGGCGTCATTGATTAAAGTGTAGCTGGTTTGTGTAACTAAACCTTTCATTTGTGTCGACGCATGAGAGAGGAACGCAGATTCGTAGATTTGGCATAAAAAGAAAGAAAATGATTACCCCTAATCCTGAAAATTATCCTTTTATCTTTATTGTTGTTGCATGGATGGATATTTTTTTAAGATAAAATAATGACAACTTTGAATTTGAGCTATAAATTGTTTATTTAAAAACAGTTGTCTTGTCTCGTTAATATTTTGTTGTTTTGATTTGACCAAATAAAGCAGAAAGAACAACCACAAACATTCAAACCGCAAGTTTAAAAACTTAAAAAAAAAAAACAGTTTAAAGGGGTCATATGATGGACTTTGAAGTGTTACAAGCTCTTGGTTACAAGAAGATCTGTAAAGTTGCAAAGACTGAAGTCTCAAATCCAAAGAGGTTATTTGAGTGTTTCCTGTGGAGCTAATGTTAATTAATTGATGTGAGCTTAATACTCCAACTGAAAAAAATCCAATGTTTTACATGGTTACAGTTTATTTTGATGGTCCCCGTAATCAATCAACTATAAGCAACTTTGCAACTACATGCCAACTAACTCTCATTAGAGTATTAGTATGCTCAAGAATGGTAGAATCTAGGATGGTAGAATGAGGTGACGTACATGCAAAGACACTTATAGTCAGTTTATCTGTTGGGTGACCATCAAAATAAAGTGTTAGCAAATATTTACAGTAGCAGACATACTAATACTCTAATGACTGTAGTTGATATGTAGTTGCAGAGTCACTTATCAACAGCTGTTTAAAGGGTACCATCAAAATAATCAAATTGATATTACAATAAAAATAGTTCAAAGCAAATGTGTACACATTCATCTGATCTGATA
>NW_015552728.1:10764-11143 GCF_001515605.1 Sinocyclocheilus anshuiensis | reverse complement strand
TACACGTCACGTTTTGGTAACGGTACGGTTCACTTGGAACCTCAACCGAGGTGGTACTAAAAAAAGTACCAGGTACAGGTACTGTACCCAGTGGAAAACCCCCAAAAGTAAACCGCACCGAGCTGTACCGTGCTGTACCGTGCAGTGGAAAACCCCCAAAAGTAAACCGTACCGAGCCGTACCGTGCTGTACCGTGCAGTGGAAAAGCGCCAAAAGGCTGTTCTATAAAGTGGGGCAGTTCCAACTTTGCAAGGACAGTCTGGCGCTTCTGACTCACAGCCTGTAAGTACATTTTTTATATTTAAAGAATTTGCCACTGACGAGTCAAACGCGAGTTTTGAGCAGTGTAGAGTAGCACTTGTTGTTTGTCATTTCTCTG
>NW_015552728.1:10329-10476 GCF_001515605.1 Sinocyclocheilus anshuiensis | reverse complement strand
TTATAATCAGTAATTATGTCCCCACTGGATGCAACAAATGCCTCGTTTATAATGGGTTTTATTGGTTTTGTCTCGCAGTACCAGGAGACGGCATCACAGTGTGTTAAGTGGCGTAACATTTCCATCACACGCTTGAGGTATTCGGCC
>NW_015552728.1:411-10110 GCF_001515605.1 Sinocyclocheilus anshuiensis | reverse complement strand
TTCAGACCGATGAGCTTTGTAAAAATCGACGCGTTTCAGAAAGGCGGGGCATAGAGGAGAAACAATAACGTACAGTTTGTGGAAAATAATGTTTTTTTTAACCTTAAACCGCATAAACATTTCATTACACCAAACACACAAAATACTGTTCTTTTTAGCAACATCATATGACCCCTTTAAATACAAAGTTCTGTCATGAAACTCTAGATGGTTCTAACTCAGTCTGATATAATCACATCATTATTCACATGGCGCAACTGATTGGTTCTTTTCGTATCAGCAGCCAATGAGTTTGCTGCTTACTTGGCTAGTACTTGCTGTAGCAGTTGCAGCGTGCTTCAGAAACTCTCCACCTCCCCAGGTCCAACGGTCAAGATCTGCTACAAGGTAATTTCATATATGTGACCCTGGAGCACAAAGGCAGTCATAAGTAGCACAGGTATATTTGTAGCAATAGCCAACAATACATTGTATGGGTCAAAATGATACATTTTTCTTTTATGAAGTAAAGATCATGTTCCATGAAGATATTTTGTGAATTTCCTGCTGGAAATATATCAACCCTTCATTTTTGATTAGTAATATGCATTGCTAAGAACTTCATTTGGACAACTTTAAAGATGTTTTTATCAATATTTTTTGCACCCTCAGATTCCAGATTTTCAAATATTGTCCGATCCTAACAAACCATACATCAATGGAAAGATTATTTATTCAGCTTTCAGATGATGTAGAAGTCTCAATTTCAAACAATTGACCCTTATGACTGGTTTTGTGCTCCAGGGTCACATATGTTATATGTGCAGCAGCAGTATTTCCACATGCTCACAGCAGCATGTCTGTGGATGTATTGGAAGTAGTAAGTCTAATTACTTGCTCTGCCACAGCATCAGCAGATCTATTTCGCCAAGAACAAACACATCAACACTGCTGTGTATATTACCATGCTAAAATGCTCAGAGACTTGTCATGACAGAAATAGGAATTCTGTGTACAGTACAAAATTATAATTAAAAAATATCCATCAACCAGTGTTAAACAATTTCTCATTATTAATTATAAATTCTCATTAGAGAATTTAACTGAACAACTGATTCATTTCTACAAAGTAAAATAACCAAGATCTGATATTAATGAAACCCACTAACTGCACCAATATGCATTTCCTGAGGGAACAGCAATGACAGAAAAAAATAAGTAAAAATAATAATAATAATAATAATAATAATAAAGGCAGCAAAAGACAGCACCAATCATGTCCTGTTCAGAGAGACATAAAAGCTGCTCCAATATGTAGGGAAAATGCCCCCTTGACAACAATGTGCATTTATTGTTAAATTGTATCATATTTAGAGAATAATTCAGCATTTGCAGAATGATGATGATGCATCAGTCAGTGTGTCATTCAGAGAAATAAACAGAAATTTAAACGCTAATTTAGCTGTCATAGCAAAAAATATATTATTCAAAGAGGCCATCGTACACCACCACTGGGGCGAGAATATATATATGAACTGCTTTCTCCGATTTTTTACAGAAACAGGGTGATTCTAGAACCACCTTTCAAGAGCTGGTTGAAGCTGAGTCTCAACAGCAGATAATGCTGAGCAACTCTTGGAGGAGTTGGCACATCAGAGGCTGATTCAAGAACCTGTGTTTGTGATTGAGCAGTGGCTCTATGTCACATCAGCTTCGGATGAACTACAGCCAACAGCAAGGAAGGTCACAAAATCAACAGCCAACCCTGCTATGATGAATGAACAGAAAAAAACACCCTGGCATGTATCGAAGTACATTTCTCAGAGAATCGGAAAAACAGCACCCGTTCCTCTTCTGTCAGTTTTGCACCGGGTCAGATTTGTTACTGAGAAAGGACATCGCAGCTAGCTTCACACAGGTGGAACTCGGAAAGCTTTCAGAGGCGACCCACTGCACACGTGTGGCTGTTACCTGCAGCTGCCTGTGAGTTATTAGTATCCAGAATTCTGCCATGAAAGACTTAGATAAACATTAGTTTCATCATTAGGAAGAAATTGAAGTGTCAGAAACATAATTAATCTAAAAGCAGGCTTCATTTTACTTCATTTTTCAAGATGTCTTTTACATGTTCAAATTTTCAAACCTTGTGCCTATTTTCATTTAGGCACAAGGTTTGAAAACTCATTTTTGTTATTTCAGTAACACACAAACAATCATTTGTGTGTTGTATGTCTATACAAAGAAGCCTTTTATTTTAAAGCACATACAGGGTAACAGGAAACACAACGTAAAGGGTATAATACTGCAGCAACAAAAGACGGAGTGAGCATGGTATAAATAGTGATGAGATAATGAGTAAATGACCTACAGGTGATGATAATCAGAACAGAACAGACTAGGCAAAGGACTGGGAAATAGAGTTCATTGCATGTAACAGTGAAAGGGGAGAGCGCCATCAAGTGGCCAGTTCAGGGCACAACAACCAGACACTGTGACATCTTAAAGGGGTCATATGATGCTTTTTTAAAGATCATTATTTTGTGTATGTGGTGTAACAGAATATGTTGACATGCTTTAATGTTCAAAAAACACATTATTTTTTCAAATACTGTACATTATTGTAGGTCCTCTATGCCCCGCCTCTCTCAAACGCTTCGTTTTCTACAAAGTCCCTCCTTCCGACAAGCGCAGTCTGCTCTGATTGGCCAGCTGACCCAGTGCATTGTGATTGGCCGAACACCGCAAGCACTCGTCGGAAATGTAACGCCCCTTACCATAATCGCAAGCTTCATCTTTCAAAATAAATGTAAAGACAGAGCTGGAAAGGGGAACAGAGTCTCGTGACAGACACACTGATGAAGCTGGTATGTGTTTGCAGTACACAAGCCACGGTTAAGACAGCTGACTCCACTGTGATGTGACCCCCACCCCCCCCTGTATCTGTGTCTGTCTGTCTGTCCATCTGTCATCCCTGTCTGTCTGTTGTCTGTCTGTCCATCTCTCTGTCTGTCTGTTGTCTGTCTGTCCGTCCATCCATCCGTCGTCTGTCTGTCATCTGTGTCTGTCTGTCCGTCCATCTGTCATCCCTCTGTCTGTCTGTTGTCTGTCTGTCCATCTCTCTGTCTGTCTGTTGTCTGTCTGTCCGTCCATCCATCCATCTGTCGTCTGTCTGTCATCTGTATCTGTGTCTGTCTGTTATCTATCTATCTATCTATCTGTCTGTCTGTTGTCTGTCTGTCTGTTTGTCTCTATCTATCTATCTATCTATCTATCTATCTATCTATCTATCTATAGTCTGTCTGTCTGTAGGTCTGTAACTGTCTATTTGTCTATCTGTCTGTCTGTCTTTCTATATATATCTGTCTGTCTGTCTGTCTATCTATCTATCTATTCAATTCAATTCAAAATTGCTTTATTGGCATGACTGTAAATTATACAATATTGCCATAGCTTAGTATACATGTACAAAAAGATACAACATAATAATATAATAACAATAATAATAATAAGTAAATGAACATCACAGTAATATAATGGAATATTATAACATCTTAGAAGTATTAAACTGTAACAAATTATAACATGTGAACATTTGATACCATAGTTTTTAACTTACATAGAAACACACATACATACTTCGGATCACAGTGGTGGACAGTAGGGTAACACACTGAGGTCACACACAACACAAATTCACCTGCTGTCTCTCTCTCACTCACTCACACACACACACTCACCTGCTGTCTCTCTCTCACTCTCACACACTCACTCACCTGCTGTCTCTCTCTCACTCACTCACACACACACACTCACTCTCACACACACACACACACACACACATTCACCTGCTGTCTCTCTCTCTCACTCTCACACACTCACTTACCTGCTGTCTCTCTCTCACTCACTCACACACACACACTCACTCTCACACACACACACACACACACACATTCACCTGCTGTCTCTCTCTCTCACTCTCACACACTCACTTACCTGCTGTCTCTCTCTCACTCACTCACACACACACACTCACTCTCACACACACACACACACACACACATTCACCTGCTGTCTCTCTCTCTCACTCTCACACACTCACTTACCTGCTGTCTCTCTCTCACTCACTCACACACACACACTCACTCTCACACACACACACACACACACACATTCACCTGCTGTATCTCTCTCACTCTCACACACTCACTTAGGAGGAAGTGCGTCTCTGTCTCGATCTCTCCTGTCTCACAGTGAGCACACACTCTTTGCTCTCTGGGTAACCAGCTCTTTCTGTGTCTGCCGGTCTCGATGGCTAGACTGTGCTCACTGAACCTGTACTTGATCCGTCTGGAGATAATCTTCCAATTCATAATTTGATTTTAGAGTTCGATAGAATTGTAATTTACTTTGTGTTTTAGTTTCTTGATCCCAATGTTCCAGATATGTATTTTTAGATTGTTTGATAATTTGATTTATTTTGATGCTTGGATGAGAAGCAGTGCTGGTTTGAGACTGGCTGGTATCTGTGTTCAGACTGAACTGGTATCTGTGTTCCTGACATCTGGGATTTTTCTGAAAGACCATAATGTTGGTCTTTTTGAGGTTTACTGCCAGGGCCCAGTTCTGGCAGTAGTTCTCCAGCAGGTCCAGGTGCTGCTGTAGTCCCTGTGCGGTTGGTGACAACAGCACCAGATCATCTGCGTACAGCAAAAGCTTGATGTGTTTGTCTTGTAGAGTGAGTCCAGGGGCTGTAGACTGTTCCAACTGCACCGCTAATTCATTAATGTAAATGAATCTCTCTCTCTCTCTCTCTCTCTCTCTCTCTCTCTCTCTCTCTCTCTCTCTCTCTCTCTCTCTCTCTCTCTCTCTCTCTCTCTCTCTCTCTCTCTCTCTCTCTCTCTCTCTCTCTCTCTCTCTCTCTCTCTCTCTCTCTCTCTCTCTCTCTCTCTCTCTCTCTCTCTCTCTCTCTCTCTCTCTCTCTCTCTCTCTCTCTCTCTCTCTCTCTCTCTCTCTCTCTCTCTCTCTCTCTCTCTCTCTCTCTCTCTCTCTCTCTCTCTCTCTCTCTCTCTCTCTCTCTCTCTCTCTCTCTCTCTCTCTCTCTGTGTGTGTGTGTGTGCGCGCATGTGCGGAGTGTTCGGGAGGATTGTGTGAGTGACTGAGCAGCGTGTTTGAGTGAGTTTCAAACTCTTCCTGATCTCAAGAGACGCACTAGAGACTGACGCTAGTGACTGCAGTCATTTAGCCTCCTTGTTAGTGCGTCCGCCTCCCATGCCGGAGACCCGGGTTCGAGGACCCACTCGGAACGAGGACGCGGTGAGGACCCGGGGGAGAGGGGTTACACATGGAAGTGTTAAAGTTGGTGAGGAGCTCAATGTTGACGGGGCAGTTAGTGATTTAATATACCCAGAAAAGCAAAATGAGATTGAAAATGTGCAGGTACAGAGCAGCAGCCTGTTACAGGGCGGTATGGAGCTGTTGTCACAGAGAACTGATGATTTGTCTGAGAATGACTCTGAATGTGAATGTTCAGATACTGGAGAAGAGTATGATGTAAATTCACAAGGAAATTCTGCGGGGAATTTTATTTCCCATTCAAAGCATCCTTTGTATACAGTTCAACAGTTGAACAATTTTCTGGATGCTACTAAGAATCAGAGAAAACCCAAACTGGAAAAATATTTTCCTGACTTGGAACTTTTTGTTGAATCTGGTGCTATTGCAATGCGAAAGGCGACATTGGAGGAACTGGATCAACCAAAACGCTACAGGCTTAAAAAACTTGTTAGTGTGGTTAGAAAAAGTCTAAATTCGCGTCTGAAAAAACATTGATTCTATGGAAAGTGTTAAAAGGCAGATGTGGTGGGTTGCTTTATACCACATTGTAATTATTATGACCTTTTTTAATATTGGGTCTCTAAATATTAATGGTTGTCGTAGTACAGGTAAAAGAAATGATCTTTTTAATTATTTAATTCTTAAAAGGGCTGATGTGATCTTTCTCCAGGAAACACACACAGATGTGCAGAATCAGTCGCAGTGGTTTAGCGATTGGAAGGGTAATGTGCTTTTGAGCCATGGCACAAATGTTAGTTCAGGGGTTGCAATTTTGTTTTCTCCCCGGGTTGGTGGTGTTTTTAAGAGTTTTGAGATAATACCAGGGAGAATTTTACGAGTAGATGTTACTTTAGGTGACAACATTTTTTCCCTGTTTAATGTATATGCTCCAAATGATGGCCGAGAGCGTATTACTTTTTTTGAAGAATTATCAGATGCGTTATCGCACTGTCCCCGGGATAATATTATTATACTGGGGGGTGATTTTAATTGCACTTTAAATCAGCAATTGGATCGGAATCATAATGAACCACATCCCCTTTCAGCTAACACTCTTAAAAGAATAGTTGATTATTATAATTTTGTTGATTTGTGGAGAGATACTTTTACTGGGCTTAGACAGTATACTTGGATGAAAGTGAACTTAAATAATATGTCTGGAGCTAGGCTTGATCGTTTTTATACTGAAGCATGTAATAGGGGAAGATTTTTTAGAAATTCTATTTCGCCTACTTTTCTCTCAGATCATCATTATATTTCTATGGCTATTTCTGTTGAGTCCACTAAATCTTATAAATCACTCTGGCACTTTGATAACAGGTTACTTCAGGATCACTGCTTTATTCACTCTTTTCACCTTTTTTGGAATTCTTGGAGAGAGGAGAGAGTAAATTTCCCGTCTTTTAAGTCAATGGTGGGATGTGGGCAAGGTACAGATTAGGATTTTTTGTCTAGAGAAAATGAAAGCTCTTGAAGAAGAAATTCTTGGACCAAGCAGTTATAGTACTACAGGCTTTATTTCCACTGACTCTTTTGAAATGATTAATTTAGCGGAGGAACAAGGCAAAACTGCCCTTTTAAGGGCAAAGTTCACTAGTCTAAATGACAAGGATTCTCCTACTGCTTTTTTCTTCGGACTTGAAAAAAAACCAAGAGCGCATAAGCATCTTCATCAACTGAAACTCCCAGATGGAAGAGTATCAACAACACAAATGGAAATTAACTCTTTTGCTCTTTCTTTTTATGAAGAGTTATATCGTGCAGAGCCTTGTAATGGAGCAGAAGCTGACGTACTTCTGAGTGACTTACCACAATTATCAAAGAAGGATAAGATGGATCTTGAGAGTCCTTTAACAATGGCTGAACTTTCGAGAGCTGTTCAGGAATTGAATCCTGGAAAGTCACCTGGTTTGGACGGTCTCTCAGCCGAGTTTTATAAGGCTCTTTGGAACTTAATTGGTCAGGACTTCTATGATGTTTTGGTGGAAAGTACTGAAAAAGAGATCCTTCCTCTAAGCTGCCGGAGAGCAGTTTTAACTTTGATCCCCAAAAAAGGAGACCTTGGTTGTTTAAAGAACTGGCGCCCGGTCTCCTTGCTGTGTGTTGATCTCAAAATATTTTCAAAAGCTTTAACCAACAGATTGAAGAACTGTATAGAAACCGTTATTCACAACGATCAGTCTTATTGTATTCCTAACCAAACAATATTTGACAATCTTGTTAGAGTTGGTTAGAGACATTATTACAGTGGCAAAAAGACATAACCTGGACATCGGCCTTCTTTCTTTGGACCAAGAAAAAGCCTTTGATAGAGTGGACCACTCTTATTTATTTAAGACGCTTGAGGCTTTTGGATTTGGTCATAATTTTGTGTCCTGTATTAGGCTCATGTATAGTGATATTTATAGCATGCTAAGAGTAAATGGTACATTAACAAGGCCCTTTTCAGTGACAAGAGGAATAAGACAAGGGTGTCCTCTATCAGGTTTACTCTATGCTATTTCTATTGAGCCTTTTTTGAGTCTGCTGAGAAAAAGACTATGTGGTATTGGTGGTTCTGGCTGCCCTAAAGTTCCCCAAGTAAAACTTATAGCATATGCAGACGATGTAACTCTGATAATTAAGAATTCAAACGATGTTGACAATATTATTTCATGTTTGAATACTTTTCAGAAAGCTACCTCTGCATGTATAAATTGGGAAAAATGTACTTCTTTGTTGATGGGAGACTGGCATGATACAGGATCTCCTCAGTTGCCAAAGCAGTGTAAATGGGCCCATGATGGTTTAAAAGTTCTTGGAATTTATTTTGGAACTGACCAGTACATGGAGAAGAATTGGGAAGGAGTGGTTGACCGGGTTATTGGTAAAATCCAAAAGTGGAAGTGGATTCTCCCACAGCTCTCATATAGAGGGAGATGCCTCATAATTAATAATCTGGCAGCTTCAATGCTGTGGCATAAGGTTACAGTGTTGGATCCCCCTAAGGAACTGTTATTAAAGGTTCAAAGGGCATTTGTTGACTTCTTTTGGAATGGCCATCATTGGCTTCCTCCTGGGGTTCTCTATCTTCCTGTTGCAGAGGGAGGTCAAGGCCTTATACATGTTGAATCCAAAATTGCAGCAATGAGACTACAAACATTGCAAAAACTGCTGTACTGTTCCGATGGTAAGCCGTGGCTTGATTATTGTTTGTATATTCTTAAAGATCTTGGAGGAACAGACCTTGACAAAGAGTTATTTTTAATTGAGAAGCCTTATGTTGAAAATGTGAATTGTTCTCTTTCTAAATTTCATGTATCAATTTTTCATTCATGGAGTTTGTTAAAATTTTCAAGAGTGGGTGATGAAAATTATGGGTGTGCAGAACCTTTGTTTTTTAATCCTCTTTTTAAGCTACAGTATTTATTATCAGGTTCTGTAATTAAAATGTTTTTGAATGCAGGAGTAACTAGAGTTATGGACCTGCTCGATATAACAAGAGGTCAGTGGCGAACGGCTCAGTCACTTGCTGACCAGGTTGGGATTAGGTCAGTAAGAATGGTGGAAGGGATAGTTAAGAGCTTTAAAGCTTGTTTCCCCCCACTATTCATTTCGGCTATAGATTCTGTTCTAATTGATGGTTTGGTATTTAAGACTTTTCCGGCATTAAAAGTTGTCCCAAAAAAACTGGAAATTGAAGAGAACACTAATATTTTTTTGTTAAAGGGGTTTGAATTTTTGGATTTCCAAAGTATGGGGAAGAAAATGATTTACCATATTTGTGCTAAATCAGCACACTTTGAACAGTTGAAGGAAAGAATAGATACTAAATGGAGGGCTTACCTTTCTGTGCCCAGAGATGTGAATCCCTCGTGGAGGCTGTTGTACAAACCTCCAATTCCTAAAAGATGTGGAGATTTACAGTGGAGAATTTCTTCTCAGTGTGTTGGCTACAAACACCTTTGTTTCTAAATTCAATTAAATGGTTTTACCTAAATGTTCTTTTTGTAAGGCCTCTGACACTGTGTTTCATTTATTTTGTGAGTGTTCAAGGCTGGCTCCACTTTTTGTACTTTTGGAAAAACTAATTATGAAATTGGGATTTTCTTTTACAAATACCCTTTTTATCTTTGGTTGCAAGTATAAGCAGTCGTGGCGTGAACCGTGTGTGCTTGCCAATATTTTAATGGGACACACCAAGTTAGCAATCCTGAAAACACATCAATGTAAAAACGCTGGTCAAGATGTTGACTTGTTGCCTCTTTTTAAATCGTTGGTAGAATTTAGGATTGCTATTGAATTTGCATATTACAAACAAACTGATAATGTACCTTTTTTCAAAATGAGGTGGGGGGTGAGAGATGCTTTAGTGACGCTGAGTGAGTTTGGAAATATGGTTTTTAA
>NW_015552728.1:0-326 GCF_001515605.1 Sinocyclocheilus anshuiensis | reverse complement strand
TGGTAAAATTGTTCTGTGTTTACTTATTTTCTGCTTTTGTGTATTAGCTCTGTAATGTTTTGAAAAAGGGTGTACATTAAAAGGGGTTTAAAAGTCAAAAGTCTCTCGCGCGCTCTCTCGCTCTCTCACTTCCGGTGTGACTGTTGAGCGTGAGCGACAGAGTGGTGCGAGTGTGAATTGGAGACTGTGAGTGAATCCTCTTTTTCCTACTTTCTTTCTTGCTTGGGCTACTGTTCTTAAGTTTGGTGGTTTATTTCGTTTGTTTTGGGCCGCGAGCTGCTGTTTTTCTTTTTGCGGCCAGCATGACGGCCCCGCGGTCGCAGGTT
>NW_015552727.1:0-552 GCF_001515605.1 Sinocyclocheilus anshuiensis | reverse complement strand
TGGCATCATTTTTCAGCGCTTGTGCGCACACTTGGGTGAAACTAACCTTCGTCTTCTGAGGTTTAATGGTGAGCCAGTCACCAGGGGGCGATCGAAACGTTTTGGCATCATTTTTCAGCACTTGTGCGCACACTTGGGTGAAACTAATCTTCTTCTTCTGAGGTTTAATGTGAAGCGTCGAGAGGAGGAAAATAATACGGGGAAATTACTTAGTGTGTGCATAAGGTGCACTGTTTTTTTCTTTTATTATTTTTCTTTACAAAAAGCCAATCTACACAAATAAACAAAAAGGAATTAAAATTATAGCCTCGCATGGTATTTTATGAGCCACAACAGTCTTCGTTAGTGAGAATTTGAAAAACGAGCGAATTATTAGTGAAATATTTCATTGAAAATCACACAACATTGCAGCATGTAAATATGGAAATTAAGATAAATGAAAACACGTGACAATGATAATATGTAGCCTATCAAAAATGATAATAGATTAAAAAAAAAAATTTTTTTAAATAAAACCCCGTTTAGCATGAAGAACAGCATCCTTGGGTTATG
>NW_015552726.1:393-513 GCF_001515605.1 Sinocyclocheilus anshuiensis | reverse complement strand
TTTGATTTGTTTATTTTCAACATGTGCACTAATTTTATGACCCTGACTCTGGCATAACTTGAGCACCAAGCACCAAATAATAAGCATAATCTGAATAGAAATGCTCTCCTTTTCCTTTTC
>NW_015552726.1:0-298 GCF_001515605.1 Sinocyclocheilus anshuiensis | reverse complement strand
CAGAGATTGAGCCTGTTGTGAACCATTAGTAAGTTCTAAGTGATGATTTGACAATAAGAACAGTCTTAAGGCATCAGTCAGAACTCTGTTTACGCCCTTTTCAGCAAACATATGCTGACCCAAACCTATTTTAGCATTCTGTCATCCACAGCTAAGATAATAACCTAATACTTCAGCTAAGCACCTAAAACCTAGCTCCACACTCTGTTTGATCTTGTAGTAGTCTCTAGCCCTTACTCTCAAAACAAGTTTACCAAAAAGTTGCAGATGCTCAGACTAACTGCCCAGATTGCAGACC
>NW_015552725.1:105885-111126 GCF_001515605.1 Sinocyclocheilus anshuiensis | reverse complement strand
CTGATTTCAATGCTTCACGTTCTGTTTTTGTGATGTTTGATCTATACTTAATATTATGCTCAAAGTTGATCTGCATCTCTCTCTACCAAACGACAGAATGTATTAATAGATGCAATCCGATCCGAATAGATTAAAATCCGAATCAGAGTCTGATGGAAAGTCAGATGTTTTTGAACGTTTTGTTTTGTTGCCATGGTGAAAACAAACTTGCTTCTGATGTGTTCAACCATTGGATTCAAGCCAAGGATAAACGGTCTCTTTCTTGTAATCCAAAGTGTCCCATTTTGCTAAATATCAAACTGAAAAAATTCATTTCTTGTTGGTATTCATCTAAGCTGGATTTCAGTTTTTCTTCCATGTCCTTCAAATCAAGATCTGGGATTTTCGATGCAAGTGTTTGTTTGATTTCTATGATCTCCTCCTTCAACTTTGTCATCTCGTTGTGCACAAATTCAACTATCAACACTGTTAGGTCAATCGAAGCTTTATTTAGAATCTCGCACCATTTCGTGCAGAACTCTTCATTCCCACGTCCAATTGTTGCTCCAATTTTTTTGCTCTTTGATGCATTCTATTATTGACTTGAAATTGTGTTGCATGTGAATGGAACTAAGCGCAAGATCCTCCTTTTTTAATTTGATACTTTTAAATGAACCAATTCAAATAGAAAACAAATATTCTCAGATTATGTAATAATGTAACATGCATACAGGCGCATCCACTACATCCACGTCCGTGTTGCCGACTTCATCTCTTAAGTCGAAAACAAAGAAAGCACTGGTTTATCAATAAATTGTTAAAATGTTAATGTAGCCTCCTTACTGTTTTACCCTGACACATTCATAATAAATACTTCTGCCGGTGTGCCGTGGCAAGCTATACGCGTGCGCTTCAGTGCTTCGTAGGCTATGTAGGCAATTAAAGGATTATTAAATTGATTTAAATGGTTTATTAATAAACGTGTGATTAGTTGACTAATGCTTAAAATGAACGACTACTACTCGACCAGAAAAATCTTTAGTCAAAGGCAGCCCTACAAATAAACAATGTTATGTTACATTTGATTACTTTATTCAGTTTCTGTGCCTAAAAACTAATGCTAGACCTACCTAAAAAAAAAAAAATGAAAAGCACTGTTTATTTTATTTGTATCTTTGCTCTATTGTATTTATTTGTGCTGTTGCTTGTAGTTAGATTATTTGTTCTTACTTTCTTTTTTTTTTTTGACAGTATAGGTTTTTCCCTAAATATAGCACATACCGAACCGTAACAAAACCGTGACTCTAAAACAAACCGTGGTGCAAACCGAACCATGAATAAGTTGAACCGTTGCACCCCTAGTGACAACTCTATACAAGCAAAACATGAGGGCTCGTATCATTAAAAACTCTCCTCTCTTTTGTCACATCCTTGTCTTTATTTCTCATATTTTCTGCGCATAATTTCACTGGCTTCTGCAGCAGATCACACTATAAATAAACGCATAATCGCTTACTTGTGTCCTCTGTGTTTACTTCCGTATGATGGCGCGCTGTGCAAGTGTTGCCAAACCCGCAGTTTCGCCGTGGAATTGGGCTACTTTTTCCACTGTTGCCAGCGGGTTGTTTTCAACTTCGTAGATTGAAGCGACCCCACTAACGTGATATTTAACCCCCGGAACATGATTGGGATAGTTTTGGACTAGTTTTGAGAAGCAATTGGGCAGATTATGTTGTGAAAACCTGGCAACCCTGTTCGTATCATTCTTTTGCGCATGCGGGTCAGTTCAGAACCATGATCTGTTGACACTGGAAATATGATATTGGCCTCATTTAAAACAAAAATGTGAACACCTATACAAAGAATCAGGTCTCAGTAAAGGAATTGAGCACTAAAGCCCAATTTATACTTCTGCGTCGAACCTACGCCGTAGGCTGTGTGTAGTACGCGTAGCCTGATGTGCACCTCTTCAAAAATGTTACAGCGTGTCAATTCTACACAGACCACAAGCACTGTGATTGGTCTGGTAGAACCCCTCCCTCCATATGTACTTGAGTTTTGTGTGTGTTTATGTGCACTTTAATGTTTTAATAATGTGGATTTAAACACACACAAAAATGTTAAATGTTTAAAATGAAATAAAGCAAAGAACAAGTGTCTTATCATTTACTATACAACATGCATCACTTAGGTGTCTGCGACAAACAATGTTATTCTGCCATGGTACAAGTCCTTGTGGAGACTGAAAGAATGCCATCTTCTCCTGTTCCGTTGTTGTCTCCTTTTCTATAGTTTTAAATAATGATTTGATATTTATTTGCCGCCGTCACTGCTTCTCCGACGAGCCGCTTCTTCTGCTTTTGCCGTGGTACTGTGGGTTACACCAGCAACATGCCCGTGGACACTGCAGACTAGTGGTCTGCATGTGTACTGCACGTCGACGCAGAAGTATAAATGAAAACCGATGCAGTTTTCTGACGCCAGAACTAAAAAGCTAAACTTAAGGCTATAAACGAACGACACCTCCACGGCCGCTCGCTTTCAACGTCACCACCACCACACTTCCGACAACTTTTTCAAACTTATTTTTAACATATTCAGTGAAAAGGATTTACTCTGTATATGAATTTTAATCCACGCTACATGAACCTTGTCATATACAGTGGGTACGGAAAGTATTCAGACCCCCTTAAATTTTTCACTCTTTGTTATATTGCAGCCATTTGCTAAAATCATTTGTTAATTTTTTTTTCCTCATTAATGTACACACAGCACCCCATATTGACAGAAAAACACAGAATTGTTGACATTTTTGCAGATTTATTAAAAAAGAAAAACTGAAATATCACATGGTCCTAAGTATTCAGACCCTTAATCTGCAAAAATGTCAACAATTCTGTGTTTTTCTGTCAATATGGGGTGCTGTGTGTACATTAATGAGGAAAAAAAATTAACTTACATGATTTTAGCAAATGGCTGCAATATAACAAAGAGTGAACAATTTAAGGGGGTCTGAATACTTTCCGTACCCACTGTAAACTGGAATAAATACAAAACTAGAGCCAAACTGAAATGAGACAATAATAAATAGTGTAGTGAATAAATGAAATAATCATAACTAAAGGACATATGAAAGCACATATTTCTGTACATTTTGAAATAAGGTGCATTAAAAGTCAGAAAATCCTTAATAAATATGAATATTTTAATAAAAAACATAAGATATTTTTGATGTAATCTGAGAGCTCTCTGACCCTCCCATAGACCGCAATGGAATTACCACGATCAACGTCCAGAAACGTAGCAAGGAGATCGGTAAAATAATCCATGTGACAAAATGGCGCTACGAATTTGAATAAAGTCGTTATTTTTTTTGTTTTCTTTGCGTACAAAAAGTATAAATAAGTAATAATAATCACTCCGCTCCACTCCACGCTCACTGATATCAGAAACACTAAAGTATTTCAGTATGTTTGAAATATCACAGTTCTGTTCATAACGTATATTAAAATAAAAAATAAAATAGTTTCAAAGAGGCTTATTGGAACACTTGTGTGCAAGTTTTTTTCCTACCACATGCCAAGCTAATAACATGGATGTCAGCATTAAAAGGTATAATTGCTGCTTTTTGCAGTTATTCAGTATCTAGAAGGAACAAACAAATTCCTTGAGAAATAACTTCCCGCTCATGTCCATTGCCGTCATCATAGCTTCACATTCTTTCTGATTTGAGTGATCCTTCTGCATCAAGCTAGCTAAATAGGCTACATGTGAATTCTTGCTAAATATGCAGTTATGTTACGGACTGTTGGCATGAATTGTACTCGTGATGGAGCGGTGGTGGAGGGCTCTTGGAGCGAGTGAAAACCATGACGCTCCAACTTTTAAAAATCCACTCCTCCCTCCATTCAAAATCCCACCGCTCCGCTAACATACTCTGTCTCCTTGCTACGTTTCTGGACGTTGATCGTGTTAATTCCATTGCTGTCTATGGGAGGGTCAGAGCTCTCCGATTACATCAAAAATATTTTAATTTGTGTTCTGAAGATGAACGGAGGTCTTACAGGTTTAGAACGACACGAGGGTGAGTAATTAATGACAGAATTTTCATCTTGGGTTGAACTAACCCTTTAAGCACTATGCATTGTTAAAGTTTTACTTTCTCCGTGACTAAGCTGGTAAATGTGGCGTTTACATGGAATAATCATACGAGTTTACCTTATGGTGCAAACCCAGAGTCTCCGCATCAGTAGGAAAGCGATAAAATGAGCATCTTCCATCCGAACACTTGTTGCATTTCGGGGCAAAGCAAAAAAAACATTGTCCAAGAACAATATAAAATGCGGGAAACTATTCATTGGTTATTCTACAATTAATTGCATTACAAATTATACTACGACTGGAAAATACTATAAATTGATAAACTGTTCGGCGTGATGACGTTTAATGTCTCCGACAGCACCTGTCGTCTCAATGTTCATACTATCCATCCTAAATAGTATGTGAGATTATAATAAGTGTGTCCCAAAGCATAGTATGTTGAAGAGTAGGCCAAAAGTCCCCTGATGGTCTACTATTTCAGGTCGATTTGTGAAGTGTGAACTACAAACTCGGAACTACAAACACAAATAAAAAAGCGCTATAACTACAAACATGGTGGATGTGCGCGACCAATTGTTGAGAGGTTTAGCTAAAGGGGTTTGAGTTTCTAATAACCAGCATTTAACCTGGTAAAAATATGTATTTAATGTTATTGTGTTATATTTAATCTGTAACAACAATGTGAACGTTTATAAACATCCGTTTAGCCATTAACTTTAAAATGCATCATTATGCAAAAACTATTAATAGGTTATTCTACAATTAATTGTACTAATTATACTACAACTGGAAAATTCTATAAATTGATAAACTGTTCGGCGTGATGACGTTTAATGTCTCCGACAGCACCTGTAATCCCATTTAGCAACTTGTTAGCAACCGTCTTTTTTAAAGGGGTCCTATTATGCTTTTTCACTTTTTCAACTTTAGTTAGTCTGTAATGCTGCTGTTTGAGCATAAAAAAGATCTGCTAAGTGACAAAGCTCAAAGTACACTTCAAAAGGACATATTTTATTTAACAGAAATCACATTTCAAAAACTACAATGAACGACTCATTTGGACTACAACGCATATTTTCCGGGATTTGTGATATCACAAATATCGACGAATGGGACGAGACCTGGTTGAGCTGCACTAGAGAAGGCAACGAGTGTTATCAC
>NW_015552725.1:99999-105394 GCF_001515605.1 Sinocyclocheilus anshuiensis | reverse complement strand
TTTTTAACACTCATGTTTTGTTATGCTTATTTAATTTTTTTGGAAACACCGGGGGCAAGTTCAAGCTCAAACGTTTTGCTACGGTTTCCGGTTTGAACGACATGTTTCCTGGAAACGGTGTGCAACGGGGTTTGAGATGCATTATCTCTTGTTTGGTGGGTGTCAAACATGTCAGCCAATCAGCAGCAACATGTATATAAACCACGCGGTATTAAAGAGCTGCCTCCAGCTTCTGCGCCCATTAGGAGTGTAGAATTAGGGGGACGCTACGGACATGTCCCTACCCATATCCAGCGACTACCAAATTGTCCCAAGCAATAATTTTGATCAAACAATTTAATGTGTTTGTGTAATTTAGGACGCATCTGAAATATGTCATAGCATTGATATTGCCTAAGAAGCTAAAGTAAATGCGTTACAAAACTGCTCGCTTTCAAGGACCCACATTTAATACATGGGCGGAGTAAGAACGCAAGGTAGTCACACACTGAACGAGAAGCGTAGCACTAACTCACAGGTATTGCACCGAGTTCAAGACAGCAGTCCAAAACAGTTAACATAAAAGTTCACTTCTGGAATTATCTATGGATATTAATAGCTCTATATATAGCTCTCTTTATAAAGCATACGGACAGAAAGACAAACGCTGTGCTGAAAGATGCAAAATACACAATCTTCGAGCCTAGGATGAAGTCATTATGTACATTAACAATAATTTGCAAGTCCGAAATTGGGACAACTATAATGTGATTAATGGAAAACCATGTGAGTGATGCTCTGTGGCGTGGCAGGATTTGGAACAGTCTTTTACTTTAATTTAATAGCCTATGTTGTTCAACTGAATGTACAAAGCAAACTAGCTGGAAATATCCACAAAATAAAAAAATAACACTGAAATAAGAGCGTGTGGTTTATCTGTCAATCAGATGCGCGTTAAAGTTGTGTTTGTTACTACAGCAACAGTGGAGTTCTCTTTCAGAATCATCCTGGGTCCAATTTGACTAATATTAAAATAAAGTGCTGTATGATTAAGACAACCAGTTTATGGATTATGAATATGTTGGCTACCATAAGCTATACATAAAGACTTTAGATGACATGAAACTGCGGTTTAAGGTCTATCATGTGGGGGGCTCTGCTGTTATGTCCCCAATAATGTCAAAAGCAAACCTACACCCTTGGCCTGTCTGCTCCGTCTTGGCTCCCTCATCCCTCTGCTCCACCTTGGTCAGACATCACCCGGCCTGTGTCATGGAGTTATGGGTATCTACCTCCAGAGGGAGGGTCCTCTGGCTCTCTCTTGGTCCTCCGTCACAACAACTCTGCCTCAGTCCTCTGGCTCTCTGTCTCCACCTCAGATGCTTGTTGCGGTGGCTCTGCCATGTTTGCCAAAGCAATTAGTGTTGTTCAGTTCCATCAGCTCTGTCTGCACCCTAGTACCATCTGCCGTCAGCCAAGTCTCCACCATGGCTCCTTCCTTTTTCACCTCCCCTGTGGGCTGTCTTCCTGGCTGCTCTCTGAGTCACCACCTGGCTCCTCTTGCTCCTGGATCCTCCCACTTTCATCACCACCTTGGCTTCTCCTGCCATCAGTGTCACTAGTCTCCAGCACTTTGCTGAGCCCTTGTCCTCCTCCAGAGCCACTGCCTTTCCTCCTCAGTTGGATGTGCCTTCCTGGAGGGGGGTGTAACATCATATCAGTGTTAGTTTAATTTTCTTAGTTTGCTTGTCTTCAGTTACCTGCTTCTTTGTTCTAATTTCCCACCACTGATCTGTTGTCATGGATGTTAATTAAACAAGCACAGCTGTCTGTCGGCGCCGATAGCCTCATGGGCAGCATGCCGACATAAAGTGCTGTTTAGTGTTTTGCGATATGCTCATTTTTCATATCGTCCTATCATCAGCCTGTGAGATCACCGATTCACAATATTATCGTGCTAATTTATTTATTTACCTACTTGGTCTCATTGCCAACTCCAGTATATGGCTAAAAGCAGCCTAAAGGTTTTAATATGACTGACTTTGTCTTTAACATAACAATTTTATAGAAACATTGTAAGTTACTAATTATAAAGCTTACAGTTATTCAAGAAGCAGCTACAGAAAACTAGCAAAGAACATTACATTACCAAAGAACATCATAACTGAGTCTAGCATGAGTATTATGCACTTTAAAAACACTCCCGTTATAATCAGAGAAGCTATCGACACTGTATGATGAATAAATCTCTTACCCCTTATTTACACTGCACAACACTACACTGCTAAATATTAGCGCCTAGCCCTAGTCTATTTTTGACTGATTATGATAATAATAGCCGAATTATAATAGGCCGCCTAATAATAATAATAGTAATTTAATACATTTATGAGCCTGATATCGTCTTGACTATCGACAAAGACGTGCTATTGTCGATATCTCTGACTATCGTCGATACACGATACTATCGGCACAACCCTAGTGCTGTTGCGCTTTGGGCATCCTAAGTGCGAGTCTTGCCTCGTGGATCTTTCCCAATCCTGTCCCCTTCTTTCTGTCCCACGTCTCTTCCTTTCCTTTTTAAACTCTCAATAAAAAGTGAAAATGCCTGGAAATGTTTATATCTAGCATGCTGTTTCACAACCTTGTGTTTTAGTTTTAAGATTACAGGTTAAACCTTTTGTAGTTGGTTAGAGGATATAGGATCTAGCATACATGTTGTTGGATTTGATGGTTTATGCTTTGTACAAATAAACTGGTGTTAACTTGTTTTTGTTTCTTTTCACCTTAGACCTGATGCCACTGAAAGAGGAGAGTCAAGAACTGAATGAAATGGAAGAGAAAGATCAGTATGAGGAATGTCATGATTTCATGACTGGGGAAAAATCTTTGAGTGACTCGCAGACTCGTGAAACAGAAACTAGGAACCTTAAAGTTCACACTGAAGAGAAGCCTCATGCCTGCCAACAGTGTGGGAGGAGCTTTGCACTAAAAGGAAGTCTTAACATTCACATGAGAGTTCACACTGGAGAAAGACCTTTCACCTGCCCTCAGTGTGGGAAACGTTTTGCACTAAAAGGAGATCTTAAAAGTCACTTGAGAGTTCACACTGGAGAGAGGCCTTACTCCTGTCAACAGTGTGGGAGGAGCTTTGCACTAAAAGGAAATCTGAATAGCCACTTGAGAGTTCACATGAGAGAGAGTTTCACCTGCCAACAGTGTGGAAAAGGTTTCAGTGAAGAACAGAGCCTTGAAATCCACTTAAAAATCCACGCTGGAGAGAAACCATTCAATTGCCCTCAGTGTGGAAAGAGTTTTGAACAGAAAAAAAACCTTAATGTCCACATGAGAACTCACACTGGAGAGAAGCGTTTCGCCTGCAAACTGTGTGAGAAGAGCTTCACACGAAAAGAAACATTTAAGGGTCACATGGCAATTCACAAGGGAGAGAATCCTTTTGATTGTGGTCAGTGTGGAAAGAGTTTCAGATATAAAAGAAACCTTAAGCATCACATGAGGATTCACTCTGGAGAGAAACGTTTAGATGTCACTGACAGGAATCCCCGTAAGAATCGTGTAAAACGTCACATTGTAGAGAAGCCTCACACATGCCCTCACTGTGAAAAGAGTTTCACACAAAGTACAAAGCTGGAGGAGCACATAAGAATTCACACTGGAGAGAAACCTTTCACCTGCCCTCAGTGTGGAAAGAGCTTCACAATTAAAGGAAACCTTAGGATTCACATTAGAGTTCACACTGGAGAGAAGCCTTACAAATGTCCTCAGTGTGAAAAGAGTTTCACGTATCACACAGACCTGAAACGGCATTTGCAAACTCACTCTGTAAAGATAATTCTGATTTCCACAGTGTGACGAGAGGTTTAGAAAAAGGAGGCAATAGAAAATGTTTATCTTTTAGAAAACAATGTTACCTTCTCACACCACAGCTGAAAGTGAGCTTCATCTGATTTAACTTTTTGACTACTTTTTTTTTAATTTGTATTATTTATGTCCTTTACCTTTTTATTCTTCACCTGACCATCTTCTTTGCTATAGTTTCAAATATTAAGCAGACACCCTTTAATTTAGACCAGGGGACGGCAACCAATAGAGAAAACTGCATACCAATGTTCATTTTGAGGTCCTCTGCACAATCTGACTTTGCTGCAGACTGGAATTGAACTGCAGGTTTGTCTGGCCAGAGGAGAACTGGCCCCCGACTGAGCCTGGTTTCTCCCAAGGTTTTTTCTTCATTCTGTCACCGATGGAGTTTTGGTTCCTCTGGCTTGCTTCGTTGGGGACACTTAATTTCCAGCGATATCGACGACTTGATTGCACAGATACTATTTAAACTGAACTGAGCTGGATTATGACATCACTGAATTCAATGATGAACTGCCTTTAACTGAAAAATGAGTGTTTACTATTGTTATTTTGCATTATTACACTATTTTACCTATTTAATACTGTAAAGTTGCTTTGACACAATCTGTATTGTAGCATTTGGACCAATCCGACACACAATTGTTCATTAAATTTAACAAATCAATTATTCATTAGCATGTTTGGTCTCTATGAATTCGTCTTCGCATGATCTAATTGAAAGTGTATATTATATGTTTATACCTGTGCAACATATTAGTGTTCTAAGAATTTTTAGTAGTTTTTGCATCAACACCCAATCGAATTACATATGCATAATACCATGCTCTAAGACAAAGAGTCGTAGACTTTCCCTCCAAAAGTGCAAGTCACCATTGGCTCTTTGACCCCCGAGAGGTGTGACCTCCACAGAACTTAAAAGGCCTCACTTCAGTGGCCCGCCTAGCTTTTAGTCTCTTCACTCGTCTCTCATCACCTTCTCGTCTTCTGAGGACTAAGTCCCAGAGCTGGCACAACCGTGCCTGGCAGGCCTTGACACACAGACTTTTAGCTTCTT
Source organism: Sinocyclocheilus anshuiensis (assembly GCF_001515605.1). NCBI lineage: Eukaryota > Metazoa > Chordata > Actinopteri > Cypriniformes > Cyprinidae > Sinocyclocheilus > Sinocyclocheilus anshuiensis. The sequence goes on along the minus strand of NW_015552725.1, from coordinate 100,476 downwards.
TTAGATTCTGAGAACACTTTCCACTGGGAAGAAACTCCCAATCACCATCGAGTCAGAACATCTTTGGAATTCATCACTCTTCAAACCCAGAAGAACGTGATCGCAAGTCCAAAACCTTGAAACCATTAAGACTTTCATCCGAGACTGCATCCGGACGTTCGTCAATGACCAAGGCAATGCATGTATCGTACATTTAATTAAACGAAACAGAGGTTTAGTATAAGCTGTAGCCCCCGTTATAAACGGCTCTTTTCATAACTTCATTCTCTGGTTTTCCTGATGGTTTCATCCATCAAGCCCCATTTGCCCTTTCCACTGTATGAGTGATTGTATGTTTGTTTTAGATTAGTTATGTGTGTTAGCGTTTAGTTAATAAAACGTTTGTGCACAAATTACATGAGTCTCTGATCCTGCTTGTGAATAATGTCCCTTTACGATTTTGATCCTTGCTACATGCTCTAATGCATTAATACTGTA
>NW_015552725.1:65843-99049 GCF_001515605.1 Sinocyclocheilus anshuiensis | reverse complement strand
GATCCTGCTTGTGAATAATGTCCCTTTACGATTTTGATCCTTGCTACATGCTCTAATGCATTAATACTGTAGGAAGGTATTTTCTGTGGCCACTAAAATATCCTTACACACCGCTGGCACCGCTGGCGGCGAGAGCGTCAAAAGATCGCTCTGGCCGCGCTACCCACAACGCTGACCACCGGCGGCGAGAGCGTCAAAATTCGCTCTGGCTGCCCTGTAGACGCTCCACGATCGGTCTTTATTTAAAGGGGCCGCAAACATACCAAACAAGCGTTCTGATCTTGTGCAGACTTACCACAAAAAGGGTATAACCTTATGATATATCTTAAATGTGAAAGTAAAAAAAATATTAATGGAAAGAACTTAACTTACATGTTACATGTTTGCTAACGAAATAAACCAATTAAAAGCTATTTGTGTGGCGTGGCTTTTGTGTTCAATATTTTAAATTTTAAATGTATTTAAAAATGTATGTAAAAATTTTTTTGAATATATATTTATTGTATTTAATTAACAATAATTTGTACCATTAATTTGTGTGCAGCCTACATTGAAAACAGTCCTGGTTAAAGTGTAGCCTTAACCCTTTCATGCATGAATGATTAAATCACAAAGTAAGATTTTTTTATATTTATTTTTTAAACCAGCGAAAAATCATGCAAATAACTTTTTTCAATATATTTTATTTTGAGGGAGTTACATATCTGTCTACTGTAGTGGACACCGTGAATAAAAGGTTTAATGTAATTGGTCAAATCCGTGTTGTTTTGAGCAAATGAATTGCATTCCCGCTGAAAAACAAGCGTTCCAGCGCGAAATGTTGCCTATAAATAGTGTTCATTTTGCTTAAGTAATTATTAGTTGTTGTTTTTTTTTTACAGATTCTTGGCTACCGGGTTGATGGCAATTTAATTCTGCTACAGTTACTACTGGCAGCTCATATAAATAATTGTAATTAATCATAATTAATTTTAATTATTTATATACTATATATAAATAATTTTTTATTTATATACTATATTATAGCCCTATTGAGCTAATTTGCTACAGTATTATTAAAAGCGCTATATAAATAAAGGTGACTTGACTTCATCATTTTTCATAGTCATACAGCCTGCTAGGAGTTATAAATACTATTAAAGTGTGAGAATTAACCTGCGCTAGTCTACAGTTATGGCCAAAAGTTTTGGTAGTGACATAAATTTTGTGTTTTGCAAAGTTTGCAGCTTAAGCTGTTGTGCTGTTCATTCACATTGTTTCTAGATTATTGTGTAGAGTGATCAGATGGATTTTAAATAATTGGTAAAAGCTTAATTGGCCAAAAAATGAACTTTTCACAAAAACAAATTTCACTGTTTTTTGATCCTGACCTAAAATGACCAGCTAACATTAATTGAATAATCATATCAGCAGCACATGTTAAAGTGTAAATGAGTACTAGTCAGGTTCGCTACAGAACAGGACCGTCTCCTCCTGAGGAGTCAGCTACAGAACAGCTACAGAACAGGACCGTCTCCTCCAGAGGTGTCAGCTACAGAACAGGACCGTCGGCTCCTGAGGAGTCAGCTACAGAACAGGAACGTCGGCTCCTGAGGAGTCAGCTAGGGAACAGGACCGTCTCCTCCTGAGGAGTCAGCTACGGAACAGGACCGTCTCCTCCTGAGGAGTCAGCTACGGAACAGGACCGTCTCCTCCTGAGGAGTCAATATCAGCAGCACATGTGAAAGTGTGAATGAGTATTAGTCAGGTGAAATCACTATCATGCTAATTAGATTGTAAGAGCAGACTAACGCCAGGACCGTCTCCTCCTGAGGAGTCAGCTACAGAACAGGACCGTCTCCTCCTGAGGAGTCAGCTACAGAACAGGACCGTCTCCTCTTGAGGAGTCAGCTATGGCCTGGTGTCAAGGAGGGCAGCAAAGAAGCCACTTGTCTCCAAGAAAAATGTCAAGGACAGACTGAAATTATGTGAGAAGTACAAGGATTGGACAGCAGAAGACTGGTGTAAAGTTATTTGCTCTGATGAAACTCCCTTCCGACTGTTTGGGACATCTGGAAAATTGATTGTTCGGAGAAGAAAAGGTGAACGCTACCATGCCAACAGTGAAGCATCCTGAGACCATTCATGTGTGGGGTTGCTTTTTAACCAAGGGAGTGAGCTCTCTCATAATTCTACCCAAAAAGACTGCCATGAATAAAGAATGGTATCAAAACTTCCTGCAAGAGCGACTTCTTCCAACGATCCATGAGCAATTTGGTGATGATCCGTGCATTTTCCAGTGTGATGGAGCACAAAGCAAGAGTTATAAAGAAGTGGCTCGAAGATCATTACATTGAAATTTAGGATCCGTGGCCAGGCAACTCCCCGGATCTCAATCCCATAGAGAACCTGTGGTCAGTCCTCAAAAGGCGAGTGGACAAACAGAAGCCCACAAATTGTGATCAACTCCGAGAACTAATAAGGCAAGAATGGATCGCCATCAGTCAGGATTTGGCCCAGAAGCTAATATCCAGCATGCCAGAGCGAACTGCAGAGGTTATGAAGAACAAGGGTCAACACTGTAAATATTGGCTCATATTTTTTTGCCAATAAAAGCCTTTAAAACTTATTATATGCTTATCATTGTTTTTCAGTATACCATAGAAACATGTGGAAAAATAATCTACAAATACTGAAGCAGCAAACTTTGCAAAACACAAAATTTATGTCACTGCCAAAACTTTTGGCCACAACTGTACAGATGTGTGTGGCTAACAACACTCGTCAATGTCAAAATAATTCAGATAGCCAATCAAATCAAAGTAGCCGATGTTTTCTGTTCACAGAAGCAGGGTGTGAATGCCAGCGCAAAGTGTAAGTTTAACCTTGAAAAAGAGTGATGTAAAATGGAAATTTCCAAAAAGCGAATCATTTAATATTAGTTAAAGGGTTAGTTCACCCAAAAATGAAAATTATGTCATTAATTACAACATATTTTTGACCAATCAGTTTTCTTAAATTAAAAATTGCTCTTGGTGCTTACTGCTTAACCCACTCTCTGCAAAAGTTCCGCTGCTCACAAAAACAATTTTTTTTTTTTGTTTTTTTTTTTGTGAGCAGCGGAACGTTTGCAGAGAGTGTGTAATAATACCAAATAAAGTGAAATATTATAATGTATAAAGATTATAAACACTATAAACTTAGCTATACGTTAGTTCCCCTCACTCCAAAACAAATGTAACGGTATGCAGAACAGATCAAGAATGAAAAGCACCAGGTGTTGGGCTCACGTATCTCTCTCATTCGGCACAAATCCAAATGTTTCCATATTTGCAATTTATTTGAATGTTAAACAATTATTTATAATGTAGCCTAGGCTTTGTACTTCACGTGCTTTCATATATCGACAGAAAAAATCATCCTCTTCACATGTGCAAAAATGTGCTTGGCATAACAGCAGAGTTGGACCAGTTATACTACGGACTCTTTAAATTGACCAGCGTAACCTTTTATGTGACAGTATTTTATTTTGATAAAGTTTGAAGTGCTAAAATGTGGTGTGTGTGTGTGTGGTGCCGGCGCGATCAAACAGGTGAAACATAAAATATTCAATTTTTGGTCATTTTTGATCATATAGATAAGAGTAAGACATATTTCGAAACCGCAAAGTGTTTACTTTTATTTTTGCACACTCACAATAAAAACAGAACATTTGTGTTTTTGTAAAATAATGCAAACAAAGAGGGTGCATGTTCTGTCAAATGTTGTTATTTTTTAATGTATCTTACATTTACATTTTCCTTAAATCATGCTGGCGACCCATTTTTGACCCAGGGTTTGAAAACCTGTGCCTCAGGCTGTAGTTAGGTCCGTGCAGAGACTTGTGAACCATGCTCTTATAGGTGTGGCTTCACCGTTTAGTGACGTCATTGAATGTTATCGGTCACGGTGGCTTTTAATGGCTGTTTTGGATCCGGCAATTGTTCATTTACAAATTAAGCAGTGCACAGCGGTGTCTTATATACCAAAACGTGGGAAGAATGTGCTGCTCCTCAGCTCCGAGTGACAGAGAAAAAGAAGCCAGTGATCATCATCACAGACTACAACCGCTGCAAAGGAGCCGTCGACAAGCTGGACAATCACACACACATTTATTCTTACTGCATAGTGCTTCCATCATTCAGTATTTATTGAATTTATATCCAAAATTTTATATTCTTGTGAATTATGAACAGAAGAATATTTCATTTTATTTTTCTTTTGCAGGTTGTCTGCACCCAATGGAAGCCCGTTTCCGCCACTGAGTAAACAAATGTAAAAAGGTAATTGCGACTTTTTAGCTCGCAATTCTGACTTTTTTTCTCAGAATTGTGATTTTATATCTCGCAATTCTGACTTTATAATTCACAATTGTGAGTTTATATCACACAATTTTGAGAAAAAAGTCAGAATTATGAGATAAAAGGTCGCAATTACCTTTTAATTTGTATTCAGTGGCAGAAACGGCCTTCCATAATACCTACAGCTGTAGGAGAAGAACATGCTGATGGCCAGTGATTCTTCTGGGCTCTTCTATAACCTTGTGGATGTCTCTAGCTACAACTCGTTTGTACTGCAGTTAACCGTGGACCCCTCCTGGAAAAAGGACTAAACATTAGGAGGCTGTTTTCGGAGGAGCTGGCATCTCTCAACCCTAATATACCTCTGTAAATTAATACTATTTAAATTCACGTCTCACACACTTTATTGCCCTTTGAATGGAACATGTACACTCGTTTTGACCTCGTCAATGTCTGGGATTGGGAGCCGCTGCCTCACACCATCTGCCTCCACCATGCACTGCAAAAAGCGATCAGTTGACTTCACTTTAAAATAATTTAGGAAACCCATTGCCTTGAAATTACCACAACTTAATGTATGTGTAATTACAATTCACTTGGGACTGATTTGATGTCATTTTATTTTATTGATTTCTTTCCAATTGAAAATTGAAGGCCACTAACAAAATTATCAAAAATACAAAACTGTTCAAAACAGACTGCACAAAAACTTTTCTATGAAGAATTGTCAAATCAAGTCAACTCACCCTTATTTATATATAGCACAATACAGATTGTGTCAAAGCTGCGTTCCATTGTTAAACAGGAAAATAATGTCGATAATGCAAACAAAATTCAGTTCTGTTGTAAAGCAGCTCTAAAAAGAGGACAAAAGTAAACAGTCAATATTTCAGTTAAAGTCATTTCATCGTTGATTCATTGATGTAATCATCATCCAGCTCAGTTCAGTTCTCTTCAAATAGTGTTTTTGCAATTAAGTCATTAATATTCCCAAAAAATTAAGTGTCCCCCAATAAGCAAGCCAAAGGCAACAGAAATTGAGAAAAAAACCTTGGGAGAAACCAGGCTCAGTCAAAACCAGCATGGTGTGGTTCATCGTGTTCTTTGCTGAGGTTTTGTGCCGATGGCCGTATAGTTGGTGGGGTCTTCACTGGGGATCTGTCTCTGGGGCTCATAGAGGTCGTCTGTAGGTGCTGATCCACCATCTGATCTGGATACAGACTGGATCTGGTGGCCTCGGAATAAGAACGAAACGGACTAATATTACCATAGAAGCCATTCTTCTCATGATGTAACAAGTACATCGGGTGTTATTGACATTGTTATTGTTAGTGAACACCTTCAGAATGACGTGGCCTTTTTGGGACTCATTTAACAGACACTTCAAACATTACAATTACAACACCTTTTTTTTTTTTTTACAGATTGCAAGACTGTCAAAGTAACTTAAGTAAGTTTGACCACACGAAAGAAGATTGCAAAATGTCCATGAAATAGTCCCGCGCTGACACTTCTGCTTAAGCATGCTCTTAGCGTATGCCCGAAATGATATAAGCCATTAACACAAACTGGCTAACTAGCTAACTCACATGTCCCGATCCCATCCCACCCTCGTATATTTTGTAAATATTCGGTCAGTGTGACATAATGTGCATCCAGTTGGTCTTTATCACAAAATACCCCAATGAGCAAAAGTACGTCCAAAAGACATCTTTTCAAAATCTATGTCCCCGAGGAGCCAGAAAGAAAGTCTTTTTATGTCTTTTTATGACCTCCTCTGAAAGTGGACATATTTTCAGCATCTTATAGGGTCAACCGCAGTCTCATTTAGACATCAATTATACTGCTTCTAGACAAAATGAACACTCTTAGGCTGCATTCAATTAAAAAAACTCCCAGACATAGTGTGTTTGTATAAAAAAAATCAAGAAAGCAAAAGAACCTTCACTTATCATACAGTGGATAACAATTACCAAATAACAAACAATTTAGATTAGTTGGGTCACCTGTTGGAGCTGAATTGGGGGGGAAAAATTCTAATAAATTTTTATTTTTATTTCAACTGCAATTAACAAATTAACCAATTAAAACTCATTCAAAGATGGTACATTATTTATTCATGCAGTAGTCAAGTGTTCACGTACCTGAATAATATCTGCATGCACAATAATGAAAGAGCACACAAAGGGCATCGGTATACAGCAGAGAGCCTGGTGTGGAACTGACTTCTGTCCGGGTAGTCACAACATCTCTGTCTTCATGAACTGCCCTGAAACACAACTGATTATTATAAATATAAATATAGCTTCACAATGCTCATTTCGGCTTCTGCCAGACTGATATTTAGTGTTTAGTGAATAGTTTCAGTTTTTTACAATTATTTTTAATTTATAAGCGCCAAATTTCACAGGCTCGTGTGAGCGTCTGGAATCCACAACAAAGTCTATTTTACTACAAGAACAAACACTTCTTACCAGATAAAGTTTTGAAAATATTAAATATATTATTTCTAAAGGTACGTGTTTAAAATGATCAACAAATTTACCTCAGACTGTAACTTGAACCACCTCATGCGCACAATAACCAACAGGGATATGTAAAATGATGAATTTTAAAGCTTATTAACAGAACAATATGAACCTAAAGTGCAATTTAACATTACATTGACAAAACGATGGCTTTGGCTTAGCACCCATCCGTCTGTCAGATGACCGTTACTGTTTGAATAGTGAAGTGAAGGACAGAGAGAGAAGTGTATTAAATTAGCACCTTATGTTTTGTTATTTTCTTTAATTTAGCACCGCTCATTCTCTTTCTCTCTGTGGTTGGTTTTTCCTTTGTTGTTTTGATTAAGTATAGTTTCTTATGTATAGTTGTAAATAGGCTCATGGGTTAATGTACGATTTGCACTTAGCTTTACATGCTGGGTTGTAAATTCTTCTAACCTGTTAATAAAGCGAACCACTTTTATTTGTGAAACTTCCAGTCTTGTTGGCTTCGGTCATTCCCTGCGTTCCTCATTTATGTGTAAATAGTAGGGGTGTTTGTCTGAGTGGCCTTTATGTGCGTTCCCCTATTTCCCCAGACCGCCACACCACTAGGGGACGTAACAGTCCTCAACGTAGAATAAAATCAATTACATACAGAATCTATAGCGGTGGTATTATTGTCACCACCATATGGACTTTTAGTTGTTTGAGTGCTTTGTCTTCACCTGTAAGGACTGAAATCTAGATCAAACGACAGCGTTTCACTGCTTTAGTCAGACTTCATGACTGCAGCTCCACAGTTGATTACTGAAGCTGTTTTCTTCTTAAACCTTTACTAATATCATAACAAGTATTTCTGTACTTATGTGTTGGATATAACTGTAGAGTTAACCATTCCATTCTAACCATTTTTATGTAAGTTTTTTGATTCTGACAAAATCAATTGTTTTAAACCCATCAGTGTAATTCTTTAGTGACAACCATTTAATATTATGCAATTATACTATAATGAAATATGCAATAATGCAATTATAATGAAATTATAATTTCAGCAAAGAGGAAATCTAATTTTATTTATTGCCCTTATATTCTGTGCAGAAATTGAGATTAAATAAGATGGTTATATACATCATGATACAGATTCAGTTTTAGTTAATAAATTAAAGAGTAGATCTCACTGCTACCACAAACTAAATTATTAGCGTTAATATACTGCATCTGTGCAGCGCGTGATGTAATAAAACTGCAGCTCGTTAATAAACTTTTTTTTTTTTTAAAACCATTTTATACAATCCGCCTTCATTTAGCAAGTGCAGTTCTTCATTCTTTATGGCAAACAAGATAATGTGAATTACAGAATGTACAACATTTCTAAAATGTATCAATTGCTGTGTACAGTGTTTATTATGAGGGGGTAGAATCCACAGCTCAGTACTCACTACTCAATACTCATGAGTACTTTTAAATAGGCTACTCTTTTACTCTTACTCAAGTAGTTTTTTGGACTAGTATTTTTACTCTACTCTCACTACATTTTTTGGAAGGTAATGGTACTTTTACTTGAGTATATTTTTTCAGTACTCTTTCCACCACTGATAACAGCAGATTCTTAATGACTTTGAAATATTCAACAGTTCTTTCAAATCCTTTGTAATATAAAGATGAATATACTTGACTTTATTCATGACTTAGAGTTTAACAAATGCTCAGCAGTTGTTATAATTGCGATCACTTCACACTTGCTTACATTTAGATATAAGCCAGAAGCTTTTGAAAAAAAATATCAGTGGTATTGATAGCTTTGGAAATCTGTGATTTATCCTTTAAATCAATCCATTATCTGACCATTTGAATGTTTTGTTTTTTTCTGAATGTGAATTTGTATTATTATTTTTAGTGTGTGAGCGGGACTTTTATTTTGGTGTGGCGACGTGACGTCATAAGTCTGCGCCACACTCCTGTAGCTGAGATTCTGCTGAAGAAAGGTTTGTTTTTAATCGTTTAAAGTGTTTAAATCAAAATAACTCGCTCTGACAATTATATAGAGAACTGTGAAATGTTTAAATGCTTAATGAATGTAATGTTTCTAACAACAATAATGAACAGTTTTTGTGAGTAAACATGAGTAACAGAAAACGTGCATCTCATTTAAAAACGCTGTTTGCTCGCTGGCGAGTCATGATACACAAATACAGCTTTAAACAAAAAAAGCCTTGATTTCAAGTTGTTAAGATTCTAAATAATTTGCATTCTTTTATTAATTTGCAGTGCTAGTTTTGAGTGCTTTTGTCTAATCAGGTCATTAACTCTGACTCTAACTCCCTTACTAGTGAGCTGACTACTGAACTAGTGCGCTGACTACTGAACTAGTGCGCTGACTGCTGAACTAGTGCGCTGACTACTGAACTAGTGCGCTGACTACTGAACTAGTGCGCTGACTACTGAACTAGTGCACTGACTACTGAACTAGTGCGTTGACTATTGAACTAGACTACTGAACTAGTGCGCTGACTACTGAACTAGTGAGCTGACTAGTGCGCTGACTGCTGAACTAGTGCGCTGACTACTGAACTAGTGCGCTGACTATTGAACTAGGGAGCTGATTGAGATGCACCCAGAGATATAGTTTGGGTTTATTTTTCTTTCTGATCCACGAGACACACAGTTATAAAGATGGAGTTTATTAAAGAGGAGAGTGAAGACGTGAAGATTGAAGAAGCTTTCAAACAAGAAGATGCTGAGGAACAAACAGGTTAGTTTCTTCAGTCGTTCTGTGTCATCAATCTCTTAATCTCTGTTATTTGTCTCGTTATTTTGTCACTTATCAAATGATGATAAACTGTAAATAGCCAAAACAAAACAAGTATTTTTTGTAACATTAAACCCAGTATGTACTTCAGAATTAAAAACAATGAAAATCATTAATTTATATCATTTAGTTTTGCAACAGTATCTACAAGTACACTTGTAAAAAGCTAACTGAATGTGAGTGAGATTTGTTGTCTATAATTGATTTTTATTTTTCAACCTCAAAAATCACTTTATTAATTCAGGGTCTTGTAAACATCACTTTCTTTCCAGACGCACTGATTAAAACTATGGAAGAATATTCAGGGCAGTTTTTAAAAGGAATTGCAAATTGTATTTTCAATTGTGTTTTTTATAAGTGGACGCATAAATGATGACAATCCAAATGTAATTGTAAATCTTGCATTACAGTTAGCATTTTCGCTTTCGCGAACGCACAGTGACTGCCACATTTCAAATGAAAAAGCATTTGCAACTGTATTTCCCATGTCTTACGAGTTATGAGCCGGTCATATTTAAATAGCAATATTAATTACCACATTTGCTTCTTCACTCTCTCTCTGAGTCCTCCTGCATGTAACCTGCCAAATCTCAAATGAAATCGCAATTCCTTTTGCATGTCTACAGAGAAAGCTGTCAATCAATGTGAGGGGCGGGACTATACTAGGGGGCGTGTTTGTATTGGGAGGTGATGTCACTCTCAGAAGATCGTGCCGAATCTTTGATCAATGGAGGTAATCGGTAAAGGCTCCGCTAAAGGCAGCTGCCAATCAGTTCGTGCCTGTGTGAACTAACAGACAACCTTCTTGGCTTCTTTTCTTTAATTCTGTCTTTTTTACCTCAAATGCAACGATATCCGCTGCTAGCAGCTCCCTCCCGCTATATATTCACTCTTTGTTTACCCGCTGTCCGCTTAGAATAATTTTCTTCCCGACCCGACCGTTCCCGCTAAATTTAGATCTCAATTCCAGAATCTCACATTTAAATTTGCACTACTGAAATAGAGAGAGATAGGCTGACAAATAAAAGTGTAGTCTGCAAAAATTGTATGTCATTTTATTCGTCTTGTCAAGAGTCTTGAATTTATTTACTTTGACTTGAATTAATATGAATTATCTTAAGACACGAAATTCATTTAATATTTTATGCAACACAGTAGGAAAAAAGTGTCAGAGAAAATAAAAATGTACAAAAATTGTATCTCTTATTTTTATTCGTCTTGTCAAGATACAATTCGTTTAACATTGACAACACAATAGGGAAAAAGTGTCGCAGAGAGAAAAAAAAAAAGTAGGTTGTACAAAAATAGCCTATTAGCTATTTTTTTTTTCGTCTTTTCAGAATACTAAATTCGTTTGACATTTTTCTGTTAACACAGTAGGAAAAGTGTCGCAGAGAAAAATAAATAAATACGACATCTTTCATTTAAAATTGCAAAATATAAACAAAACCGAGTTGAACGTCCTTCAAGGACAGCGCATCCACACTTGCCTGTTCTGTCTGAGGGCCGTATATTTACCACCGGTACAGCCTGCTCTGAGCATCGTTATGCCATGCTGCGCACAGAACCCGCAAATAAATGTGTGACTGAAAGCATGCGTGCATAACAGTCCGAGTGCAGTCTGTACCGGTGGTCAATATGAATAAAGCGCAGATATGCTGTTCTAAATGGACGTCGGGAACGGGATATTGTTAGACCGCCCGCTCCTGTTCAAATTACACCAGAGTTACCGACCGCTACCGTGTTTTATTCGGGAATTTAATCACGCGGAGAAAAAAATCTGGTCAGGTCCCGCGGGAATGCAGACCTCTAGCTCATAACTCGTAAGACATGGGAAATACAGTTGCAAATGGACTTTGCTTTTCCATTTGAAATGTGGCAGTCACTGCGTTCGCGAAAGCGAAAATGCTAACGGTAATGCAAGAGTTGCAATTGCATTTGGATTATGTCACAATTTATGCGTCCACCTATAGGAAACACAATTGAAAATACAATTTACAATTCCTTTTGAAAACTGCACTGAATATTCTTCCATATAAAACACCTTTACGCCCCCAAATCCAACCTTTTAAAAGGAAATGAGACTGAAAAACATTTCCTCCTTTTGAGAAGGAAATGTAATTAATGCTGTTTTTGTTTGTCACATTTTCCTGTGATGCACATGGAAGCTGACAATATTTAAAACTTGTTCTAGTCTGTTACAGATGAATGGCAGGGTTGAGGTCTGTCTGTAAGTAAGCAGTTCTCCTGGGTCAGTCTGTGGGTTATAGTCTGTTTTCTGGATCCCGCTCGCGCTGAATTTCTCACCGTTGTCTGTTCCTGCAATCTGTGTGTTTCACTCCTGCAGCTCCCACAATGTGGGTCATTCTTGATTTTCTGTGCCTTTCAGACATCATAAAATGTAAAAAATCAAACAGTTTTTAAAATAACTTTTGTGTAATCATGATAGGGAGATGTTAAACATCAGAAAAGCACTGAACAGCAGGAATGGCCAGTGTGTGTTTACTACAGCTTGTAGAGATTTACACAAACGTTAGGGCTAAAGCAGGAGAGACCAGTCCTGCTCCTGTTATTATCAAGTGTTGCTGAACCAGTGCTGCCTTAATGCTGTTCGATTTGAGCGCTGCCTTTGACAGCCTAGATCTTGTAATTTTAATAGAACATCATTGAATATGTAGCCCTTTGGGGTTCATTTATTCATTTATGATATTTTAGGTTTTTGTTTGTCACATTTTCCTGTGAATGGTCACCACAATGTTAATACAGTCTGTAAAACATGTCAGAACTCTGTGAGACACAACAGGGGTATCGATGAGGATGCTTGTTTAAACAAAGCACTCGCATTGATTAAAGAGTGACTGGTTTGTCCACGTATTGTTTTTTCTCTCTCATTTTTTTTCTGTTGTGATGTATTGGGAAGCTAGAATTTGTATCCATCAACAGAAACATGCATTAGCCGAACTCTAACAAACCATATTACAGATGCACTGTCAGATTTAATTTGAACCGCGGTCCTAGTGCATGCCGAACCATGTGTGGAGAACCGTACGGTTCGATTTTTTTACCGAGAACCGTTGCACCCCTAGTATAAACCCACTTCAAACTTTTCTGAACATTTGTCGACTTCTGTTACGTTCTGTCAGTGTTTACTTCATATTCATGGACTATTCATTTGTTTATCTTCAGTTACCTGTTTTCTTTTTTCTAATTCCCTGACACTAAACAATTGTCATGGATATTCATTTAATGAGCACAACTGTCTGTATTTGGTTTGTCATTGTTTAAGTTCCTTAGATTGATTCATTCATTGTCTGGTATTGTTTGTGTCTACCATGCTGTTTTGTATCCTTGTGCTTTTTTTTTTTTTTTTACTTTGTTTAATAAATACATTACAATTTGATCTTTTAAATCTTCGTCACCATCATTGGAGCTAAAATGTTACAGAATACCGGATCTCAAAAGAAAACATGGACATTGCTTCAATTAATATTGCCCCAGTGAGAAGTTTTGCTGGGACTAGAAAAGTTGTGCTTGTTATTTTTCAAGATGACTGCAATATTGAGAAATATCATGGATAACATAAAGGAATATAGAGGAATTTGTTAACATATGCCACCGAGCAAGGTGTGATGACATCACCCTCATTGAGGGTTTCTGGTGTGGGCTAGATGGCGAAATGTCAGATGGGAATACCTGCTGGACACTGAAGGAATACACCAACTTTGCATTGTGGGTAGATGGAGCTTTTTTTAATCTTGGGTGAAGCAGAAGAAGCCCCAACTCGCACCTGTCATGCAGCCAAGTCCAGAGCCCAACTAGTGTACCCCCCGCTATATGGATGTGACGCCAGACCCCAGAGCAGAGAGGGAGCTTATGCTCACCATGGACAATGAGCCAAAGCCAATGCCCGCAACAGAGCCAGAGCCTGCAGCCACCTCTGGCCCAAAGCCCAAGCCCCACAGTGAGTCTGACCAGGTGTGTGAGTCGGCAACATCCTGTGCCACCATGGGAGTTCTTGTGGAGTTTGAGGGAATAGAGGAAGACCCCACCCACACTTCCACCACTGAGGGTGAGCTGTTACTTAACTTTGCTGGTTATTTTGAGGAATTGGATATGGACCTTCTGTTGAATCTCCTGTCCAGTGCTTTAACTCCTGGGTCATCTTCATCAACACCACAGGTTCTGTCCAGCATTAAGCCAGTTTCCTGACCTTGTACCAAGTTTGTGTCATCACTAATCCCTCTCAGCCTCTGTCTCCCACCTCCACTGCAAGATTCAGCATCTCCGTCAAACCTGCCGCCACTGGTTCCCTTCATCCCCTGGTCTTTTCCTGTAATACAATGCTGTGTTGATAAGTCTGGACTCTTCCGGTCTCTAGATTCACCCAGTCAAGATGATTCCATGACTCTGCCTCCAGCTTTTGTGCCCATCATTCCATCCCGACTTGTCGGCTCTGTCTAGGCTCCTCTTTACCTCTGCTCTACCAGAGACCCTCTGCTCCTCTGGCTCCACCTTGGTCAGACATCACCCTGCCTGTGTCATGGCGTTATGAACCTTCAGCTAAGCTTCGTATCTCCACCCTCCCTCTGGCTCTCTCTTGCTCCTCCGTCACAACAGCTCTGCCTCAGTCCTCTGGCACTCTGTCTCCACCTCAGATGCTTGTTGCGGTGGCTCTGCCTTGTTTGCCAAAGCAACTAGTGTTGTTCAGCTCCATCAGCTCTGTCTGCACCTTAGTCCCATCTGCCGATGGTTCCATCTCTGTCAGTCATCCACCGGGTGTCATCAGCCAAGTCTCCACCATGGCTCCTTCCTCTTTCATCTCCCCCGTGGACTTTCTGGCTGCTCTCTGAGTCACCACCTGGCTCCTCTTGCTTCTGGCTCCTCCCACTATCATCACCAACTTGGTTCCTCCCACCATCGTCACTAGTCTCCAGTCCTTGGCCGAGCCCTCATCCACCTCTAGAGCCCCTGCCCTCCCTTCTCAGTTGGATGTGCCTTCCTGGAGGGGGGTGTAATATGTTCTGTCAGTGTTAGTTTCATTCTTTTAAAGGTTTAGTTTGTTTGTCTTCCTTTGTTCTAGTTTCCTGCCACTAATCTGTTGTCCTGGATGTTAACTAAACAAGCACAGCTGTCTGTCGGCGCTGATAGCCTCATGGGCAATGCACTGATATACAGTGCTGTTGCACTTTGGGCATCCCAAGTTCGAGTCTTGGTTCGTGGACCTTTCCGATCCCATTCCCTTATTTCTGTCCCACTTAGCTTCCTGTCAATTTTAAACTCTCTCAAATAAAAAGGTGAAAATGCCAAAAATCTTAAAAATTAGTTTATTTCATTCATTGTCCGGCATTGTTTTGTATCTAATAACTGTTTCATAACCTTGGGTTTTAGCTTTGAGGGAACTATCTTTTTTAGTTGTTTAGTGGATATAGGAACTAGCATACATGTTGTTGGATTTGATGTTTTACATCTTTTTTCACGTCTGTTGCTTTGTGCCATTAAACTGGTGTTAACTTTTTGTTTCTTTTCACCTTAGACCTGATGCCACTGAAAGAGGAGAGTCAAGAACTGAATGAAATGGAAGAGAAAAATCAGTATGAGAAATGCCATGATTTCATGACTGGGGAAACATCTTTGAGTTACTCACAGACTCATGAAACAGAAACTAGGAACCTTGAAGTCCAGAAGAAAGTTCACACTGGAGAGAGCCCGTTCACCTGCCAACAGTGTGGAAAAAGTTTCAGTCGAAAGACAAGCCTTAAAGCCCACATGAGAATTCATACTGGAGAGAAGCCTTTCACCTGTAAACAGTGTAGAAAAAGTTTCTATCAAAAGACTAACCTTAAATTCCACATGAGAATTCATACTGGAGAGAAGCCTTTCACCTGTCAACACTGTGGAAAACATTTCAGTCGAAAAGAAAACCTTAAAGTCCACTTAAAAGTCCATGCTGGAGAGAAGCCATTCATTTGCTTTCAATGTGGAAAGAGATTTACAGAGAAACATAAACTTAATGCCCACTTAAGAGTTCATACTGGAGAGAAACCTCACACCTGCAAACTGTGTGGGAGGAGCTTCTCAATTAAAGGAAGTCTTACAAGTCACATGAGAGTTCACACTGGAGAGAGACCTTTCACCTGCCAACACTGTGGAAAGAGTTTCACTCGAAAAGAGAGCTTTAAAGTCCACTTGAAAATCCACACTGGAGAAAAGCTGTTCATATGTTCTCAGTGTGGAATGAGATTTACACTGAAACATACCCTTAATAGCCACTTGAGAGTTCACACTGGAGAGAAGCCTTACTCCTGCCAACAGTGTGGGAGGAGCTTTGCACTAAAAGCAAATCTTAAAAATCACCTGAGATTTCACACTGGAGAGAGCCCTTTCACCTGCCAACAGTGTGGAAAGAGTTTCACTCGAAAAGAGAGCCTTAAAGTCCACATGAGAATTCATACTGGAGAGAAGCCTTTCACCTGTCAACGGTGTGGAAAAGGTTTCAGTCGAAAAGAGAGCCTTAAAGTCCACTTAACAATCCATGCTGGAGAGAAGCCATTCATTTGTCCTCAGTGTGGAAATAGATTTACACAGAATAAAACGCTTAATGTCCACATGAGAACTCACACTGGAGAGAAGTCTTTCACCTGCAAACTGTGAGAAGAGCTTCACAGGAAAAGAACATTTAATGTCTCACATGGCAATTCACAATGGAGAGAATCCTTTTGTTTGTGATCAGTGTGGAAAGAGTTTCAGATATAAAGAATGCTTTAATCGTCACAAGAGGTTTCACTCAGGAGAGAAATGATTTAGATGTCACAGGTGCCTAATGAGTTTCTCAGACAGGAATGACCTGAAGAATAATGTAAAAATCCACATCATAGAGAAGCCTCACACATGCCCTCACTGTGAAAAGAGTTTAACGAAAAGAGCAAACTGAGAATCACAAGTATTCATAATTCACATTCATATAAGGAAACCTTAGGATTCACATGAGACTTCACACTGGAGAGAAGCCTTACAAGTGTCCTCAGTTTCACATATCACACAGAACTGAAACAGCATTTGCAAACTCACTCTGGAAAGAAATGCTGATTTCCACAGTGTAATGATGTTTAGAAAAAGGAAAGATTTCACTCTGGAGAAAGACGATTCACTGTAATAAAAACATCACACTTACACATACATATGAAAAACCATGTAAATGTCAAACCCTGTTTGTGTGTATCTTTTAGAAATCAGTGCTACTTTCACACCACAGCTGAAAGTGAGCTTCATCTGATTCAAATGTATGTATTATTTTGTATTTGTATTATTATATGTTTTTTTATATCTGTTTCCTTTTTATTCTTCATTTGACCATCTTCTTTGCTATAGTTTCAAATGTTAAGACTATATGTAGACTATGTAGAGGTCTCCATGTCATATATGTTTGATGATCACTTTATTTCATATCAATACTTCTTTTGCTATTTTCTGTTTCTTCTTCGCCTGTGTTTTAATATGTAGATTCTGTACTCTTTTAGAAGATCCACAATAGCACCCCCTACCGTATAACATGAAAACATAGATTGGCAGAAATTTCTATCAATGGTGTGGAAGCGTTGCGTCACAAATGAAGGAAAATGTATGAATTTTCCTATCATTTCATCCCTCAGGCTTATAAATAGCAACAACAACAAATGCAATTTTTGATGCATTATGATTATATGAATATTATGATTATTCAAAGATATTTAATCCTTTTTTTCTGAGTATATAATCTCATACTATGATGTGCGCAAACCCTTTATAGTTATGTTTTCTGTTTTTTTGTCATTATGATTGTTCATTATTAAAGATACAACCATCTTTCCCTGAGTTTGCATGTAATTATAAGTTCTGCAGACAAAATAACAAGAACATAGGAAGGACAGGTGCACTAACACCTCTTAGCATCAGTAACTCAAACCCTATCTAGTACGTTTTCCTCCATGTTTGCAATGTTTGTAATATCTGCACAAAGGAGGCGTCGATCAGCTGCTCTAAGATCTCGAAGACTGTTGATTTTATACTGGAAAAATGGAAGTATTACTACTTAAAAATTAAGATTACCTCAGAATGCATTGTTAGCCTACCCCAACACTTATGAACAATAATAATGATAAATGCTGACCAATAATTAAATTAATACCATATGCAATAGCTATGCATGACTACACACTAGACAAATGCAGCCAAGGCGAATACATCTAAATTTTCAGTCAAGTAATGAATTATTGCATAAGTTAATGAAACAATTATATTTTATTTACTGACAATAACAGGAAACATGAATGAGTAAAAGAATAAATAAAAGTAACATTTCAAAAAATAAATACAAGACAACAACACATGAAACAAAGCTTTATTCAAACTTATTATAACAATTAGGGAGATCGCTTCCTGTTAGGGATGGCTTCCTGTTCCTGTCTGCGTGCTGCAGAGTGCGTTTGTAGCTCCATGTAGCTTTATTTATCTGTTGAAATTTCTCTTACTAGCACCCTCTGTTGTTTAAATCGCTAAAATATAAATTTATTCTCACCATATTTCTGATTTGATCACCAAACTAGTTTGAGAACATCCGCCTTTAATCTTTTATTCTGAACTGCGAGCGCTGCACGTTAGCATTCCGTTAGCCTATTAGCTTGTCAATCGCATCTCCGTTCGGGTTTCCTACCACTTCTTTTTCAGTCTGTCTTGCTCTGTTTCTTTTCTCTCATGTTCCGTTTTTTCATGAGTCCATCAACAACTTTGGTGAGTCGGAATTATTCTACAATCACGGTGAGTAATGGCTTCAACTTGCATTGTCACCTGCAACGCATGCCACATGTATAGTTTATCTCTCTCTGTCGGCGACGAGGGACTCACATGAGATAAATGCAGGGAAATAGTTAGGCTGACAGAGAAGATTTCAGAATTAGAGACACGCATCCAAACTTTAATTGAGGACAGTAAGAATGTGAGGGCTGTATATACGGCTTTGAATGCGACTAGCTCAGGGAGTCCTGTACATTGTTCGGTTCCGGTAACAGAGCCTCTGCAGCAGGGCGACTGGGTGACTGTGAGGCGGCATAGTCGCGAGTCAAAACACCGCTCTACCGTTCCGATCAAAACATCAAACAGGTTCTCCCCACTCAGTGACGCACCCACTGAGAAACCTGATCAAAGTGCTCTAGTTATTGGCGATTCTATTGTACGGAACGTGAAAATAGAGACACCAGCAGACACACTCTGTCAGTTTAAATCTAGATTAAAGACCCATCTCTTTAACCTGACTTACACATAACACACTATCACATTTCTAATATTCAAATCAGTTAAAGGATTGTTAGGCTGCATTAATTAGGTCAACCGGAACCGGGAACTCTTCCAATAACACACAATGTACTTGTTACATCGTAAGAAAAATGGCATCTATGCTAATATTAGTCTGTTTCTTTCTTATTCCAAGGTCACTGTAGCCACCAGATTCAGTCTGTATCCAGCCCAGATGGTGGATCAACACCTAGAAAGGACCTCTACAGCCCTGAATCTCAGTGGAGACCAGGACAACTAGATGAGCCCCAGAGACAGATCCCCAGTGAAGACCTCATCTCCATCGGGACAAAACCACGGGAACCAGATGAGTCCTCTGCACAATCTAATTTTACTGCAGCATGGATCAACCTGCTGGTTCGTCTGGCCGGAGGAGAACTGGCCCCCGACTGAGCCTGGTTTCTCCCAAGATTTTTCTCCATTCTGTCACCGATGGAGTTTAGGTTCCTTGCCGCTGTCGCCTCTGGCTTGCTTAGTTGGGGACACTTAATTTCCAGCGATATCGTCGACTTGATTGCACAGATACTGTTTAAACTGAACCGAGCTGGATGATGACATCACTGAATTCAATGATGAACTGCCTTTAACTGAAAAATGTGTTTACTATTGTCCTTTTGCATTGACACACTATTTTCCTGTTTAACACTGTAAAGCTGCTTTGACACAATCTATATTGTTAAAAGCGCTATATAAATAAAGGTGACTTGACTTGCCTAAAAGAGAATGTGTAGGCAAGTTAATGTTTTAAAATGCCTTGTTACTGTGCTAAAAAAATAGTGTTTTCACTATACTTTGGATATTAATCTGTTGGAGAGCTGATAGTTATGACTGTTCAATCAATCATTGGCCAATTCATTTAATCAGCCATAAAACGGTGATTCTGTCAAAATTCCCTATAAATATAATAATTCCTTTTGAGTTAAATTTATGTCTTTTTGCCTTACAAGCCATTACTGTTACATACAGAAGTGATAGTCATCAGAGAACTGTTAAACAATTATGCTGTCAAACTTACACACACACACACAAACACACACTCTGAAGGGTCTGAGTAGTTTGGTTTTAATCCTCGTTTTCGCAGTTATTCAAACATTACACATTCAAATTAAATGAGCAATTATGGTCCAGGCACCAAAGATGCATATAACCACATATTCATTTTGATTATTCGTCGTCGTCGTCGTCTTCTCCATCTCCATCTCCTTCATCATCCTCTTCGCCATCATCATCATCATCATCTTCAAATGATAAGAATAACTGGTCAGAAAGCATGCTTTTATGCCCTTGGCTTGCATTGAGCATTCAGAATATATAGAAAGATTAATACATTTTCTTAAACCACTACTTTTTGACATATGTGTTTCATTTATTTATTACCTTCTGTAATCTTCTTCAGCACATGGTCTGCAATGTCCTCAACTCCTTTTGGTTTAAAAAAATAATAATTAAATAACACCGTAAGATCATTTGTTATTTTAAGCTTATGTTACATATTAATGTCTATCTATTTATATCTACCTATCAATCTACATTACAGTACATTTACATTTAGTCTATATATATATATATATTGAACAATAGAATATCTATCTAAGTTCTTTCAGTAATTTCGTATAACATTTTTTTTTATTCTATAAAGCTGGCACAGGCAGACTACTATTTGCAACAACATTTGTATTTCTACAATTGATCATCAGCATTAATGTTTAGGTCATTTCCACGCTTGAATGGCATGGCATGTGCCTTTGTAAATGACTCATTTGTTGATGTCTTGAATCTTAACAAAGGTCTAAGAAGCTCCTCTTGTTAATTGCTTTGGGGAGGTAGCAACCAAATGTATTACCTTCCCTGACCAATTCCTTTAAGTGTCTAATCAGCCGCCTCTTGTTCATCTCCTTCAGGGCGCGAAGTGTGATCGTCAGAGCGTCTTCGTGACCATGATGCTCTATCATCAAGCGTGCCGTGTCATGTACACTGGCAGGTCTCAGATGAAAGGGGGGAATTTGCTGATGTTTTTCGACATGCCGCTTAAAGACATGTAGGTGCTGAGGTCCAAGCTTATGAAGTACGGTGTGAAGTACTGTATATACCATTGTATTTCACTTGTTCACTTCTGTTGAACAAGATTGAAAGGATTTTAACTCATTTTACAGTTACTGTGGATCTACACACTGAAATGCTGTTTGCATTATGAAATGATGACGTAATCCAATCAATGATTAGTCTGACCAGGTGTTTAAATGCATACATCATGTGACAATGAGGTCCTCGGGCAGCATGTTTCATACAAATCAAATATCTATATATTTGTATTTTCAGGGCTAGAACAGGGATTTAGCTATCAGCATGGTGTTTTTTTTTTTTACTAAAACCATTTTATTTTTTAACCAGGTTTATTAAAAATATATATATTTTTTCATGTTTATAATTACTTTAATGTTAGTTTGTGGAACATAGAAGAAGATTTGAGACATCGTTATTAATACATTGCAACTAAATATAATGAATGTATTACAAAACTGAGAACCTCTTAAGAGAAACATTTGTTATCCAAATAGCTCTATGTACATATATTATATACAGTGTTTAATAATAGTTGAAGCTACAGGTAAAGCATCAACAATTATTCTAACAATTATATGCAAATGAATTGGAATGGAATTTCTATGCTTTATTAAAGTGACAAAATTACATACAACACTTTAACCATATTATCATTGAGTGAGAGAGTGTGTTGCAAATTATCTGCAAATTGGATACTGGATAAGCAAAAACAAACAAAAAAATTATTTGTCAGTAGAGACTCTATTATTTTAAGCGATTAATATCTGGGCACAAAGAGAATAATGACAACATATTAAACTAGTATTCACATATAAATGAATGAATGAATGAAGAGATGGGTTTCTATCATAATTTGGAACTACTAAAATATTATAAAGCTGAAACATGAATTTCAATCTATCAAAAGACTGTATTTAATTCTTAACAGGTTTCTATATTCATTTACATTTCTTTACGATTGGTTCAAAATTATAAATCCATAAGAAATTCATTAGCTTTTCTTTTCGTTGAGTTAACATTAATGTTATGGTGCATGAATCTGCTATATCTTTGAAAAAGAAATGAAGTTCTGCAATGAAAAACCTTTTTCAATGTGTCCGTATTGTCTGAAACTCTTTTAAAAATGCAAACTGATGGTTGACACAATGTCTCAGTGTTTCACACTCTAGTATGTAATGACTTACCTTGAGTAATGCTGAACTTGAGTGGTGTTGCAGTCTTTCAGTCCTGCTCTCGGGTGTAGAGCCGAGATGTTGCTCGAGGGACTTGTGCAGATTTGTCATTTTAGTGTGACTGAGGGTGGAGCTGGTGGCTCTGTGGGGCTTAAGCCACCAGTGTTTTTTTCTTTTCACTCGTGAACTCCATTAATGAATCTCTCTCTTAAATGAAGAACATGAACATATGAATGCTTGAATATTTCAGTTGATCCCATTGTTCAATAAGCACTAAATAACCTGTTAGCCTGTGGAAGGACACCGGGACACTGGAGCGTTCTTTGGTTACGTTAGTTCAAAGTTACTGTAAGTTTAAATGTAAAAGTATGTAATTATCCTTACCAACTATGTATCATTAAAAAGGTCTAAGCTGCATCCATTGAGAGAAAAGTCCTGTACGGTCGTCATGGAAGCACTTGACAAAACAGCGTCCCTCAGGGCTGGATTCCCATATATCAGAATTAATAATAATTAATAATAATCAGGCATTAAATTTAGATCTGCTACTGCTGCATCAGATTTCTTTTTATGCATTTGGTAACACTTTATTTTAGGGACTATTAACTAGTTGTTTATTGGCATGCATATTACTAGCATATTAGCTGTTTATTAGTACTTATAAAGCACATATTAATGCCTTATCCCATGTAGGAGGGGACATTCTCGCGACCTTGCGCAACGTTCCCTAAAAGTTCTCTAAAGGTGACGAAAGTCCTGAACCTTTACAGAACATTAGGGACGTTCCTAAAACTTCCTCTTCTGGTTATGAAAGTGCTGCTATTCGATGTTCCTTATATGACTTTAAGGGGATGTTCCATTTTGGTTATTTTATGGTCACATAAGAACGTTACAAAGAGGACCACTGGGACGTTAACAGAACGTTCTCACATGGTCCCCTTATTTAATAACGTTCCCGATATGACTTTAGGAGGATGTTCTGTATTGGTTATTCTATGGTCACATAAAAACATTACAAAGAGGACATTAACAGAACGTTCTCAGATGGTCCTGTGTTGGTCATATAATAACATTCCATTTCTATGGTCAAAAAGAAACATTACAAAGAGGACATTTGGGACGTTAACAGATTGTTCCCATACGGATCCCTGTTAGTCAGATGGGACGTTTCATTCGGGACTGCGCTGCAACGTATATCGGTTACATCCCTTGATCCAGACTTTTTGTATTTTTTCTTCATCAGCAGAGAGCCAGTAAGATTCTTCTATGGTGAGTAACGTTATGCCTGCTAATTTAATTATCTATCATGTAAAGTTATTTTAATGATAGTTTTCTGATAAAGAAGCAAACGTTCCGTTACTACATATCTGAACTAAGCTAATGTTGTGAACATTTTTTGCGATACCGAAGTCAGTATTAAAGTTTAGCAACATGATCTCATGAGAATTCGTATTTTATGTAAAATGGGGGCTCTACGAAACGTATTTACTTACGTTTGCATAGACATTTAAATGTACTGACGAGAGTTTAGCCTAGCAACACCTAACCAGCGAATCACTGCATCTTTTTACGAAAACAAAACCTGGCTTGGGTTGCCTCATTGAGGCCTGTTCACAGACAGGCTAATATTCTGAAGCAAGCACAATGGCACAGAGGTACTCTCTTCAGGAGACTTTGGAGTACAGATGTAAAACCAACTTTTCAAACAGGCATTTACTGACTACACCAAGGCATTACAGATGATTTTCTTAATTTTTTTGAGGTGGAACAAATCTGCCTCAATTCAATGGATTTTAAATACCTTTGCTCTATTTTTAACTTAAATACTGCGGTAGTTGAAAAATTATATAATTTTTCTTTTTTTTAATATATTTTATACAGAAATAAATAGTCCATAATTTTGAAAGGGGTCATATGACGTTGCAAAAAATAACATTATGTTGTGTATTTGGTGTAATGAAATGTGTTTAAGGTTTAAAGTTAAAAAAACATTATTTTCCACATACTGTACATTATTGTTTCTCCTCTATGCCCCGCCTTCGGGGTCGATTTTTACAAAGCTCATCGGTCTATCCAGTGCATTGTGATTGGCCGAATACCTTAAGCGTGTGACGGAAATGTTACGCCCTAGTCTTTGCAACTTTACAGATCTTCTTTATGCACCAAGAGCTTGTAACACTCCAAAGAGAAAGGAACAATTGAAATCACATCATATGACCCCTTTAATATATATATTAATTAGTAAAATAAAATACCCTCAAAATGCAAAATATAAATGCAAAAAAAAAAAAAACCTTATCGAAATGATATATAGTGTATTCATTTCACAAAAATGAAATTATTATACGATTATGGCCCCGGCCAGTTTTGACTGCGAACAACACAAGTGTGACTCCCAAATGAACAATACCTGAGGGTTAAAGCACAACAAAACAATCTAAAATCAGAATCAGAATCAGAAGAGCTTTAGCTGGTGATCCACTGACAGATGGAGGTGGGCACGGAAAGCTGGGTGAGTTTGTCTGAGAGAAGGTCAGGCATGATGGTATTGAAGGCCGAACTGAAGTCCACAATAGGATCCTTGCGTAATTCCCAGGTCTGTCGAGGTGTTGCAGGATGTAATGCAGTCCCATGTTGACTGCATCATCCACAGACCTGTTTGCTCTGTAGGCAAACTGAAGAGGATCCAGCAAGGGTCTAGTGATATCCTTCAGGTAGGCCTGGACCAGTCTCTCAAGTGACTTCATGACCACAGATGTGAGAGCGACAGGTCTGTAGTCGTTAAAAAAATGCACATATAAGTAAAACTTACATTATTACTAAGTACATTTTTGAGTGAGTGAAGTGACGTGTGGCCAACATGGTGACTCATAATCTGAATTTGTGCTCTGCATTTAACCCATCCAAGTGCGCACACACACACACACACACACACACACACACACACACACACACACCGTGAACACACTCCCGGAGCGGTTTTTGATGTGAACACCCACACCATTGATGGCAAACCTGCTTACTGGAATTACAAATGGGTCTCCCACCAAACCCCGTTTTGGTCCAGTACCCCGTGGTACTGATAGTTTGCTCTCCTATCAGTGTCCTCCTGACATGCCTTTAAAAATCACAAAATACCCTGATGCACCCACCTTTCCAGACTTGCCTTACTTATCCTGGTTTGGAAAACAACTTCTGCTTTGTTCCACGTCTTCATTTTAACATACACTGGTAGGCCTAAACTCTCAGTCAGTCACAAATATTACTGGCACGTACAAGGCCAGTTAGCCATCTCAGGTTTGTTTTGGTGTGACTTTGTTATTTATTCAGAAAAATGAAGTAACTAGAGGAACGTTACCCAGCGTAGTGAAGTAAAAGTAAAGTTTTTTTAATTAGAAATATACTTAAGTTAAAGTAAAAGAACCCACCTTTAAATCTACTTTTAAAAGTACCAATATTTCAAAAATGTACTAAAGTAAATGTAACAGAGTAAATGTAGTTTGTTACTAGTATAAATGTAATCTGGACATACTACATTCACCATGTTGTTATTGTCACATGGCCTAGGAAAGTAAGTTGCGTCACGTCACCGTGGCCTCATGGGATATATAGTGTCCATCATATGCACACTTCAGAATCACGCTGGAAGCAGTAGGTCATCTGGGGACTTCGCCTACTCTTTCATGAGTACTGTGAATTCAGACACACTTCTTCTGTCACATATTTCTTTCAGCTACTATACAGTAGGGAAGTGTGTGATTTCAGAAGCAGCCCCCGATTCAACTAAACCCGCTGAACACACCTGTGGGAATTCGACTCGAATGTTAAATACACACTCATTAAACATGTCAACGTCATGCAGCACTTACATAACCATCTAGAATTAGCCTGTGCAATTACAATTATGGTTTTAACAAACACAGCCTTCTTATTTCATTTTAATTTTTTCAACATTTAATCATATATATACCTATTCTAGTAGACCCCCTACACAAAATTATGCACCTGAGCATAAAAGAGCTATAAAATCACTACATGATCACATCATTGAGATCTATTGGCTAGAGTTTATTTTATTTTCCTATATTTGAATGGAAGCATGTGAATGAAGTGTGTTGTTGAATTTATTTAATTTTATCATTTAAGTGAACGATTGTGTACATTTGTGAGATACATGTACAGTAAGACACAGAAGGAGGCTGTTTACTGGAAACGGGACTTTGTTGAAGAGACTTCTCTCTCTCAGGACAGACTGTGGCTAAAGCGAGTGAGCTGAGAAACCACTGGGTGTGTGTTTCCTGTTCTCTGTTGAAGAAACTGCAGACGTGGTCTGACAGAAAGTCTTGGTGATGCTGCTTCATGAGATTTCGTGGGAAAACTCTTTTACACCTGGGGTGTATTCCAGAAAGCACGGTTAACTTACCGTCAGCTAAACCCTGATCTTTCGGTTGATTAACCCCAAACCTTGCGTACTCGAGGTATGTGGTTACAAAAACGCGTCCGGGAGTAAGTTCACTCAACTCAGAGCATGTTCCTGGTTAAGACTCAAGACATTCTCAACAGAGCGCTAAGAAAAAGCACGCCATACTGTTTCTTCTTCTTCTTTTGTTCAATGGTCGTTTACATGCTTAGTGCGATTTTGGAACCGAAAGCTGAGGTGATCCGCTCGCTTATCCTCAAACATACCCGGGTATGTCACATAACCTGCTTTCTGGAATACCCCCCTGATACTCTTCATGTGACTGTCAACATAAAGACAGATAAACAAAACACTTAACTATTTTGATCCAGTAAAAGAACACGACACAATTTATCCAAAAATATAACTGAATACATACTCAAATGTGAGACTAAGATAGACGGCACGAGAGACGTTCAACATTGACTACAGCTAAACCTCTGTTCATTCTCAATATGAACATTTATAGACATATAAAAGAAACTGTTTTGTAATGTGTGAAGATTAGCGATGAGTACCGAAACCCAGTATTAAACTGGCCTGGAGAGAAATTATGAAAGACCAGTACATATGCTATCAGTCTTCCCAAATAACGACATATAAGCATCGTCTCTCGCGGCATCTAAACAGCGTTTATCTCCCGACATTGATCCAACATCTTTTTGATCATCGAAGTCATGCTGCATCAATGTCATTCATGCTATTTAAAACAAATGTAGAATCACCCTAATTGTTATGCTTACCTTAAGTTGAAATTATGTTGATTTCAGTTGTGTTGAATGACCTTACGCATTCAAAATATTTTCTGCTTTTTTTTTTAAATCCCAAATATTTTTTTATGTAATAATTTAATAAACACACATCACATTTATTTACTTTACAAATAGCCTACATATAAATCTTTAGAGTAGTTTTTCTGCAGTAGCCTGAATAAATCTTAAACATCTTTAGATTAATAATAATAATAAACTATGCTTATTAAGAAATTATAAAGCAGATCTTACTTAAATATTAATTCGTAGTGATGAAATACACACACTTTTATTTTTTTAGGGTACATTGCAATAGGTTCCAAACCTGTATTACTTTTAAGCCCAAACAGAGTTAACTAAATTATGTGATTGTGTTCATGATCAAATGTAAACATTAGCCACAGCTGATTGTTTAGCTGCATATTGCAACTTTTTTGTTAAAGCTGCAGTTACAGTGAACCAACCCACTCCTCCTGCGTCTGGTCCAAGCAAAAGACAAGCCCAAAGCCCCTTCACGCTGGCAGCTAGTGGGAGGATGCCTGAGGAGAGGGTGAATGAGTGCCACTTAGCCTTGACCAAGTTCATAGTGAAAGGCCTACATCCCTTTGCAACAGTGGAGTCCAACTGTTTTAGGTAAGTCTCTCGGTATATACAGAGTTGTATTAAATATAGTAGGATACAGTAGAATTATAAAACGGCAGTATATTAGTCCCATCACTCCACAATAAAATAAACTGCAACACAATAATTCAATAATGATAATATATGAGAGTCCTCTATACATCCGCACTGTGTCATGTGAGAAAAATGGACTGATCATACACATCCTCCAAAAACTGTAAGATCATTTTACTATGAAGGATGAAGATACAATGTTTGTAATATTCATCAAAGAGAAGGAAGGTGTGGGAGAACCTCTCCCAGCACTATCAGGACGATGACGTCCAAGCCTTCCTGCATGAGGCCACAGCAATGGACCCCAGATTTAAAGGGAGGTCAGTGAGTGATGCAACTCGGGACAGGCTGAGGAGGAAAGCTGTTGAGGCCAATGTGAGAGGACCAACAACGGGGCTGTCAGATGAGCAGACAGACATAGAGCACCAGGAAAAGGAGGAATCTGAGGAGAGAAAATGGAGGAGACCATTCCTCCATTGCATATGAAAAGATCGAGTGCCTTGGAGGAGCAATTCTTAGAGGAGGACAGGGAGTTGAGGCTGAGGATCCAAAAGAACACCTTGTCCCTCACCTTCAGTGAACATGTTAACCCCCCCCCCCAACTTAAAAAAGTTGTGTTGTTTTTTTCATAAAACAACACAACAAAGAGTACCGATAAGAGTACTGTATCGATAAAAGTAGTAATACCATTAAAAAACAATACCCATCCCTAGTGAAGATGGTAATGCTGGTTTTGGAGTTGTTTAATCATCCTCTGCTGAGATCTTGAGAGATTTAATGTTCACTATGCAATTCCAGCACTGTTTTTGTTAAATACTAACTCTCAATGTACGAGTAAGGCCTGGCACACACTAGACGATTTTCAAATCTAAACCAATTTTAAAACCACAAAAGACCACAGACAGAAGTCAGTTTCAACTGATTTTTAGCCTTATAATCCTCTGAACGTGCACACTAAACGATTCGACCGCACTGCAAAAAAAGATTTTCTTCCTTAGTATTTTTGTCTTGTTTTCTGAAGTAAAATGACTTAAGCTATTATGTCTTGTTTTCTGAAAATATTATCAAAATTTTGTTAGTTTTTGTTTAAAATAAGTTAAAATATCTGCCAATGGGGTAAGAAAAATAATCTTAATTCAAAGGCTAAACAAGATTATTTTTCTTACCCCATTGGCAGATATTTTTGCTTGTTTTAAACAAAAACTAACAAACTTTGGATAATATATTCAGATTGGATAATATTTTCAGAAAACAAGACAAAATATCTTAAGTCATTTTACAAGTAAATGTATCCTGATTCAAGAATTTGTAGATATTTATACTAGAAAACAAGACAAAAATACTAAGGAAGAAATTATTTTTTTGCCGTGCGGACCGTGAGACCACACACTTGTTGATTGTAGGAATGATTTCACAGTGACACAAGTTCTCATGGAGACTCGCAAGATTCTAAACTTGACTAGAAAAGAAAAACACATCAAATGTAAAGAAGGGAGAGAACAATCAACTGTAAAGAAGGGAGTCGTGATGGGGATCCAAATGCAAGGCTTTATTCATTCCATAGAGTGTAGTCAGAACAGGCAGGGTCAAACACCAGCAAACAATAACATCCGAGGCACAGGCAAAAGAGTAGCAAAGGCAGGCAGCAATATATCAAAATCAAGGTAGGAATCTAGGAAACTGGGAAACTAGAAAACTCAGAAGGGCTAAACATTCAATCACCAGTGAAGAGAGAGAGTGTGTGTGCTATTTTTATAGTCCTACTAATATGAGGTAGCTGTGAACTGGTAATGAGTGCTGATGTGTCCATGCAAAGGATTATGGGAAATGGAGTCCTGAGTGAATGGCAAGAATGGAGTGCCCTCTAGAGGAGCTCATGGGCACCCCAGCTGGAGATCATGACAGAGCAACCCCCCAAGGAGTGGCTTCCAGT
This sequence comes from Sinocyclocheilus anshuiensis, assembly GCF_001515605.1. Taxonomy (NCBI): domain Eukaryota; kingdom Metazoa; phylum Chordata; class Actinopteri; order Cypriniformes; family Cyprinidae; genus Sinocyclocheilus; species Sinocyclocheilus anshuiensis. Next base: position 69,050 of record NW_015552725.1, on the reverse strand, counting down.
CGCTCCTTAACATGAGCAGACCAGGGTCCAGGAGGGAGGTGGAGCGGAGGCGGAACAGGGGGAGGGATGGAGGGCCAGGTCCATGAGGAAGGAGAGGAACAGGGGACTGAGGCAGAGCCGGTGGAGCAGAGAGCCAAGGCAGAACCGGCAGAGCAGAGAGCCAAGGCGGAGCCAGCGAAGCAGGAAGCCAGGGCGGGGTGGAGTCGGCAGAGCTGGAGCCCACCAGTGTGGAGCAAAAGACCACCACTGCGGAGCAGGCAGAGCTGAAGACCAACAGAGCAGAGCTGAAGACCACCACGGCGGAGTAGGTGGAGCTGATGACCACCACGGCGGAGTAGGCGGAGCTGAAGACCACCAGAATTTAGCTGAGGAGCACCAAGACAGCGCAGGTGGAGCAAAAGACCATCAGGGCAGAGCAAAAGACCACCTCAGCAGAGCAGACGGGTCCGAAGATCCCCACATGGAGCAGGTGAGTTCCAGGGTGGAGCTGATGGAGCTGAAGACCACTTCAGCGGAGCTAATGGTGTAGGATACCACCAAGGCGGATCAGGCAGAACTGGAACATAGAGCACAGAGAGGTTAACAATGGCCTCAGCGGCTGTACCAGGACTGGCAGACAGTTCAGAAACGGCATCTTTGGCCATAACAGGGCGAGCAGAGAGTTCAGGGGCAGCCCTTTTGACCGTGGCTGGACAGTCAGAGAGTTTGGAAACAACCTCCTTGGTCATTACAGGACAAAAAAAGAGTTTGGAACCAGCCTTCTTGGTCATGATAGGACAGTTACAGAGTTCAGAATCGACCTCCTTGGTCGGAACAGGACAGACTAAGATTTCAGAAATGGCCTTCTTAGCCATAACAGGACAGGCAGAGAATTCACAGACGGCCTCCATAGCCATGACAGGACAGTCAGAAGGTTCATAAATGACCTTCTTGGTTATGACAGGGCAAACAGAGATTTCGGGAGAGGCCTCTTTGACCGGGACAATGCATTGAGTGAATTCAGAGGCCGTCTTAGCGACCATAATAGGCAGGGCTGAGAATTCATGATTGACGTCTAGGGCCGAGACTGGTATAACAGGGAATTCACTGACGGTCTCAATGACCTCGTCAGGACAGACACAGAGTTCTTAAGTGAGCATCGCTGCCAACTCTGGAGGTTCTGCAGCGGACACCACCACCTCTGGAGGTTCTGCAGCAGTAGCAACAGGAGCTATAACAAACACAGAGTTCAAAGACTGCAATTGCAGCCATAACAGAGACATCAGGAAATGGGGAGCGTTCAAAAGTAGTGTCCATGGTAGAAACAGAGGTGACAGGGAACACCGAGAACTCGGGGAAGAGTGCTGCTACGATCTCGGAAGGAGTTGGAACAGATATTTCCGCTGTGAAAGGTTCTGCAACAGAAGTTGCCACCTTAGGGAAAACTGGAACGGACTCAGGAACAGGAAAGGGCTCTGAGACTGGAGCAAACTCTGGGACTGGAACGGGCTCGGGAGTGGATTAAAGTACTGGAGCAAGATCTAGGATTGGAGCAGGTTTTGAAGGGCGCTCTGGAGGAGGGAACTCTGGAACGGATTCTGGAGACGACTCTGGACTAGGAGAAAACTCTGGAATGGATTAGAGTTGAATCCCGGCTGATCTCTGGGGTGAGAGCTGGCACTAGACTGAGCACGGGGCTAGAGCTTGCACGGGAGAGAGTGGCTTTGTCCAAATACCCACACTTGCAGTCTTTGCACTTGACCACTTGATTACTTAAATGACGTATTTCCTGTATTTGGCCGAAGTCTTCAAGTGGGTGTGAAGACCACAAGTGTGTGTCGAACTTTTCATTACCTGATGGGACACACTTATAGTGTTGTAAAAATGCAAGTGTTTACACAGCAATTTTAATTTGAAATACTTTGCAGTTTAAAATCAACTTTTAAATGTCTGTTCAGTAGTCCCTATAACATGACATAATTTTAATTTGTGGTGCTTCTAATTAAATGATAAAAAGCAGTTGCAAATGTTGTACAAAATAAATATCACCACAACTCATCTTTGCACCAATAAAAGTAAAAACACTGTTTTTCTACCAAATTATTTGTAATATCTAATTATTATATTAATATTTAACTTACATTGGAAAGGTTTCCGTGACCTCTCGCGAGATCTCAGCAAAAAGTCTCACGATTTATTTCCAGAACATGATGCATGATGGGATACACTTAGCCTTGAATAGCGCTCTGGAGCGGTATTCGAGATAGTGTGGATTTAGTATCCATTAAGGGCACTGCACTTTGGCATTTTGAAGACATGGGACAAAGATGGAAGAGATGTGTTTTTAGTTGTTTATTGAAGATGGTTAAGGACTCAGCTGCTGGGATTGAGTTGGGCACGTCATGGAGGTTCCCCAGGAGGGAACATTTAATTTAAAAATCCGTGAAAGTGATTTTGTGCTTCTTTGGGATGAACAATAAAGCGACGTTTACTTGCAGAATGCAAGCTTCTAGAGGCACATAACTCTGAAGTAATGAATTTAGGTAAAGGGGTGCAGAGCCAGTGGTGGTTTTGTAGGCAAACATTAATGCCTTGAATTTTATGTGAGCAGCTATAGGTAGCCATTGCAAATTGATAAACAGAGGTGTGACGTGCATTCTTTTCGGCTCATTAAAAATTAATCTTGCAGCCACGTTCTGGATTAATTGTTGAGGTTTGATAGAAGTGGCTGGAAGACCTGCCAAGAGAGCATTGCAATAGTCCAGCTTGGACAGAACAAGAGCTTGAACAAGGAGTTGTGAAGCATGTTCTGAAAGAAAGGGCCTGATCTTCCTAATGTTGTATAAAGCAAATCTGCAGGACCGGGTAGTTTTAGCAATGTGGTCTGAGAAATTCAGCTTATCATCAATCACAGCTCCAAGGTTTCTGGCTGTTTTTGAAGGAGTTATGGTTGATGAGCCTAACTGGATGGTGAAATTTTGATAAAGTGATGGGTTTGTTGAAACCACAAGCAGTTCTGTCTTAGCCAGGTTGAGTTGAAGGTAATGGTCCGTCATCCAACAAGAAATGTCTGTTAGACATGCTGAGATGCGAGTAGCTATCGTCGGATCATCAGGATGGAATGAGAGGTAGAGTTGAGTGTCATCAGCATAGCAGTGATATGAAAAGCCATGTTTCTGAATGACAGAACCTAGTGATGCCATGTAGACAGAGAAGAGAAGTGGTCCA
>NW_015552725.1:29698-65480 GCF_001515605.1 Sinocyclocheilus anshuiensis | reverse complement strand
ATGGTCCGTCATCCAACAAGAAATGTCTGTTAGACATGCTGAGATGCGAGTAGCTATCGTCGGATCATCAGGATGGAATGAGAGGTAGAGTTGAGTGTCATCAGCATAGCAGTGATATGAAGAGCCATGTTTCTGAATAACAGAGACAAGTGATGCCATGTAGATAGAGAAGAGAAGTGATCCAAGAACTGAGCCCTGAGGCACCCCAGTAGCTAGATGTTGCGACTTGGACACCTCACCTCTCCAAGATACTTTGAAGGACCTATCTGAGAGGTAAGACTCAAACCACTGGAGTGCCGTTCCTGAGATGCCCTTTGGAGTTTCCTGACATTTATATGTGCCTGATTTCGACTCCGGGGAAATACATTTAAGCAAATTTGCCTGTGAACGCTTTATTTAAATACAAAATAGGTTGGTCTAAATCTGGGTGATCACTTATATCAATGTTATATATATCGCCTTATCGTCCAGCCCAAAAACTTCTATCGTTTTTGTCGGTGTTTATTTAAAAACATTCAGTTATGCAGAATATAAGTTGGTAAATATTTAACTGATGAGTTGTCAATACGATATATAACAATACAATATATAGGGTATGATTTGTTTTGTTTTTGCGAATAAAGTTATGATTTGAGTTGGAGTTCCTCTTTCTGCTTATTATTGCACTAATAAACCTGAAATTTCCTTCCTGTATCAGCCAGGAGTTTCACCTTGACAGTAAAGTACAATCAAAGATGGTTGAATAAATAATAATATACATTTATAAATTATATAAATTGCAGGAAGTTTGTCATCTGACCAATCCGAAGGGTTTGTGAGATATCATTAAGTTAGAGCTTCTTACTATATTATCATTAAATTATATTGCCTGCTGTTTACTACAGTGAGTTAGAGCGGAATCTCTGACTGCTTGACAGATGAGGTCGGATGAGGTGCCTCTGAGAGATTTGATTTGATCAGAGCTTTTTTTCATAATCCAAATAAGATTTCAGGGTTTAGGTTGAAAGTACTTCAGATGTATTTCTTCTTGTCCTGCAGCTGTGAATCAGTGAAGGAAGGACGATAGCGTCTGTTAAAGAGCTGCTCCTGAACTCACTGATGGAACTGGTCAAAGATGATCTGAAAGAGTTTCAGTGGCACTTACAGAATGATCATGAGTGTATATCAAAATGTGAAATGGAGAATGCAGATCGGTTCAAAACAGTGGATAAGATGGTGGCGTGTTTTGGACCAGAAGAAGCTGTAAAGATCACTGTCGGCATCCTGAGGAAGATGAAGCAGAATCATCTGGCTGAGGAGTTGGCAAACAAATACAAACAAGGTAATGTTTTAAAAGTGTGATTGTTTGACAAACTTTCCTCTTTACTCTGCTCAGGTGTTTGTCTGATTTATGTTGTGCAGGGAGTGATCCTCTCGCTCTCTCTCTCTCTCTCTCACACACACACAGCTCAGCGTCAGGGCAATGTGAAGACATCTGCTCCTGTTGCAGCTGATTCAAATATGGGGTAAATACCATTTACTGTCTATACATGGAAACAATAATATATGATGGCAAGAACAACATCAGCAGATATACAAATAATGTACGTATGTAGAATGAGCTTTATTCCCACGTGTGCACAAAACACACAAGGAATTTGATGTGGTTTCCAGGAGCTCCTGAGTACATACATACATATATAACACAAGAAAGTCGTTCGTTCTTTTATTTATTTTTATACAACAGTTCTTCCTGGTCCTCGAATCTGATTGGCTGCAAGTGATATCAGACTTCACTTCACTTGTGGTATTTCTCAAATGTCATGCATAATTAACAATATAATTTTAAAAATAATACTCTTTTTGTGTCACAGAATGTAGTTTTAAATGCAGGAAGGGAGCAATGTAAATAACACAGGCTCCTTCTTAGCCGAGGGCAATTATTATAATTACCAGTAAGTGCAATCAAAAATACAAACTCCAACGAAAATACAAAGTATAAATAGGCAGAAAATGAAATATTCCTTCCTAGCAACAAGTAATAATTCAAACAGCAGATCTATAAACAAGTATTACGCAAAACACTCACGCACAGTCGTCCGTCTCTTCTGTTGACTAATCGCTTCTCCCTAATTGCAAAAAAAAAGAAAGAAAAATCGCTTATTTTGACATTGCAATATTCATTTATTTTGTTTACAGAAAATGAAAGATAAATGCACTCTTTCATTAGAAAAAAATATCTCTTTTAATAGTTCAGTATATTTACAGTACAAACTTTTAATGAACTATGAGGGCAAAAAGTAAATAAATAAACAAAATTAAAATAATCATTCAATAATCGTAATCGCGGTAAAGTGTTCAATTAATCGAGGTTTTGATTTTAGGTCATATCGCCCAGCCCTAGGAAGCCCCATAATTCCTGAAGGAGGTTTCAGGTGGCATTTACACGTATGGATTAACCCCTTATGGAAGATTTAGAGGTGGTTGTAACCCCTTTGTAGAGATGGCAGAGAAAGTCTGACGGGGAAACACGGGCTTAAAGCTATACCATGGAAGAATACATATATGGGATCACTACATATGGCACCCAGCCTCCTACACTATCCAGTGGGCCATCCTCTGCTTGGAGATGGCCTTCCCCCTTTTCTGACCTCCATGACAGACGAAGAGCTGTTCTGAGGTCTCTGAAACTTTGTGTCTGGTCCACGTACAATCTTAAAGTGCAGACGGGACAGAGCAAAGTTAGGGGGCAGCGCTTGCAGGTTCACTACCTGATCCCTGAAGGGAGTAGTAGGAACCTTGGGCACATAGCTAGGCCGAGTCTTAGAGTTACCTGAGAGTCAGTCGGCCCAAACTCTAGGCACAATTCGTCGACCGAAAATGCATGCAGGTTTTCATTGAAAGAAACTTCATCTCAACTAACTGCAAAAGCTCAAATGGGCCCTGCTGGAGTGATCTGAGCACCAGACTCAGGTCCCAAGAGGGTATAGAGGGAGGACGATGAGGGTTCAACCTTCTCGCCCCCCTAAGGAACCTGATGGCCAGGTTGTGCTTCCCTACCGTCTTCCCCTCCACGGGGTCGTGATCAGTGGAAATAGCAGCAACATAGACTTTAAGGGTGGAGAGAGACAGCCTTCGCTCCAAATCTTGCTGCACAAAGGAAAGCATGGCTCTGATCGGGCATCTCCGGGGGTCCTTTTGGTGAGAGGAACACCACTCAATGAACAGGTTTCACTTCAAGGCGTAAGCGTGTCTCATAGACGGTACTCACGCCGAAGTGATGGTGTCCGCTACCTTTTGGAGTAGGTCACCTAGAACCTCCATGTCCCGTCCAGGGACCAGACATGGAGTTCCCAGAGATCCAGACGTTGGTGCCACAGGGTGCCCCATCCAGGGGGGGCTGTCACAAGTAGCATCAGTTCTGAGAACCAAGTCTGGTTGGGCCATTAGGGCGCAATGAGCGAAACCTGCTCCTCATCATCCCTGACTTTGCACAGTGTCTGTGTGAGAAGGCTCACTGGGGGAAACGCATATTTGCGCAGGCTCTGCGGCCAGCTGTGTGCCAGTGCATCCGTGCCGAGTGTTCCCTTGGCCAGGGAGTAAAACAGCTGGCAGTGAGAGGATTCTGGCGAGGCAAACAGGTCTACCTGACCAGCTCTGAAATGTCTCCAAATCAGCTGGACCATCTGGGGATGGAGTCTCCACTCTCCAGGGAGCACAGCTCGTGACAGCTTGTTGGTTGAGCAAACCTAGAATATGCAGACCACCTTGTCGGTTGATGTATGCAACGGTCGCAGTGTTGTCCGTACGGACCAGTACATGCTTGCCTCGTAAGCGCTCTTTGCTCTAGGCAAGGCACACTGCTGACAACTCTAGGCAATTGATATGTCACTGCAGTTGGGGGCCCGTCCACTCCTCTGAGACTGCTTTCCCATTGTACGTGGCACCCCAGCCGGTGGTGGAGGCATCCATATGTACCACAGCATGCCTGGAGACCTGCTCCAGGGCCACTCCTGCCCGAAGAAACGCAGAAACCTCGGTGCTCGGCCATGGATCCAGTGCTGAAGTGGAATCCACTCCATCCCGAGAAAAGAGATCCTCTGTGTCGGGGAGAGTTTGCTCTTTTCCCAGTGGACCCAAAGACCCAACTGTCTGAGAGCACCAGGTCTCTGTGCTCACACAACCACTCCCAAGACTGTGCTAGTATGAGCCAGTCGTCAAGATAGTTGAAGATGCGAACACCTTGCTCTCTCAGGGGAACAAGAGCCCCCTCCATAACTTTTGTGAAGACACGGGGGAAAGGGACAGCCCTAAGGGCAGGACCTTGTACTGATATGCCCCGTCCTTCGAACGCAAACCGCAGAAATGGTGTGTGGCACAAGGGGATCGAGACATAACAGTACGCATCCTTTAAGTCGATCACTGCAAACCAATCTCGTGGACGTATTAATCCAAAGATGCGTTTCTTGTGGGCTGACCGAAGCAGGGTCTGAGTGTGCAGTGCAACACTTACCTGCTTCCACGGTTGGGCAGAGGGTGCGTGAGTAGAGCCTTTAATACCGCTCTCGAATCACCCAGTGCTGCCTGCTGGCAACAGAGGTGACCCGGGTCTGGACCGTCCACAACTCTCCATGCCCTCTTAGGACCCAGAGATAGAGGAGACTGCTCTTTTGTCGAGTTTTTGGATACCACTGACCATGAGGCCGGCAGCAGGACAAAACAAAACCAAGGATTCTCCACCTGGCCCTCCTCCAGAGGAGGAAGTGGTGTGTTCACCATCTCCCGAAGAGCAGCTCCCTCCACCTCTGGGTCACCTCTGTCTGCTTCTGTGCAGCCGAGAACAGCCGAGAAGTTCTAGACTGCATCGCCGAAGTGGCCGGTATTGGAAACGGCGCGTTGAGGAACCAAACTTTGTCAGCGTCCCTCATGTCGGCCAGACACAGCCAGAGATGGCGCTCCTGGACCACAAGCGTGGACATCGCACAACCCAGAGAACTTGCAGTGACCTTCGTCGCTCTAAGTGCGAGGTCAGTTGCGGTTCTGAGCTCTTTCAGAACCTCCAGATCATGACCACCCTCATGCAGGTCCTTCAGTGCTTTAGCCTGGTGGACCTGCAGCAGCACCATAGCGTGTAAGGCCAAGGCCGCCTCTTCATAGGCCGCGTAAGCACTGCTAGTCAGACCAGACGAATGCTTACAGGCCCAGAAAGGAAGGCACGGTTTGCCCTGCCAGGTGGAAGCGGTATTAGAACACAACTGCTTCGCTACCGACCGCTCCATGGGGGGGACCTCCATATACCCTCTAGCTGCAACACTGTTGAGAGTGGTGAGGAAGGAGGAGCTAGCAAGCCAGTTTCTGATGGTAAAAGCTGTCCACGACCTGGTGAGCTCCTCATGCTCCTCCGGGAAGAATGGCACCAGGGCAGGGTGCTGAGAATCAGTGCGAGCCACCCAGAGAAACCTATCATCCAACCTCGAGGGCTTGGGACACGGTGGAGGTTTCCACTCGAGCCCTACCCTCTCAGTAGCCCGGGCAAGCATAGCCGTCATCTCTGGATCCAATTCAAGAAACCTTACTCTCCAGAGAGCTCTGGCTCGCCCTCTGATGCAGCGATCGACATCCGATCGTCGGGCGGAGCCCCAAAGGATACTTCTGGTACGCTCCTTTTAGAGGACCCAGCCCGTTCCTTGGGCAGCTCAACGGGTTGCGGAGTGCTAGAGCAGTGAGGGTCCCAGGGAGGTTGGTTCCTCGGAAGGGTAGCATCACTGTGACCCTCAGACCGCCTGAGCTACTGCCTGAAGTAGTCCTCCCCTGACTTCTACCAGGAAGAGCACTAGATCAAGGTAGCGGCTCCGGAACTCCACCCCTTTTGAGGTAATGGAGCCTGGTCCGCAACTCCGAGATGGTCATCTTTCCGCAATGAGAACATGACTCATCCATGAACGCCACCTCAGCGTGTTTAAAGGGGTCATATGATGCTATTTTAAAGATCATTATTTTGTGTATTTGGTGTAACGGAATATGTTGACATGCTTTAATTTTCAAAAAACACATTATTTTTCAAATACTGTACATTACTGTAGGTCCTCTATGCCCCGCCTCTCTCAAACACGTAGTTTTCAACAAAGCCCCTTCCTCTGACAAGCGCCGCGTCGGAAATGTAACACCCCTTACCATAATCGCTTCAGCTTTCAAAGTAAATATCAAGACAGTTAATAATGTCGTTAGTTTTACCATCAGTTCAAGCCCGAAAGGGCAACAGAGTCGCGTGACAGACACAGTGATGATGCAGTACACAAGCCACGGTTAAGACAGCTGACGTGCTATGATTTCTGACAGACAGTTCACGCTCTTGTGATGTGATCCTGTTCCCCTCTCACACACACACACACACATAGATGACGCGTTACTCTGCGCTGCGCAAAACTCCGCATTTGAACATTCAATAGCAAATACTTAAACTAGTAACAAAACATACTTACAGTCGCTGATTCAGAACCAGAAGCGTCAGATTGTCATAGCAAAGTAGGAATTGACACTTTTTTTTTTTTTTAGAAATAGCCTTTGTGCACAGCCAGCCTTGTACTCTTCTAGGTTAAAAAAACTGTCGTCCATAAAATGCGTTGCACAAATTGGAACATCTGGGTTGTGCTGTTCTGTTGTAAATAAATCTTAACCAATGATTCCTAATTGCATCTACTTCCGGAAGGCCAAATAAAGTGCTTTTGCTTTCGCACAGAAACACAGCGTCTCCCTGACATGCTGCATCAACACTACTGCTGTTTCTGAAACCACGCCTTCTTTCTTTGCGTGCACATTTGGGCGGCATTATGCTAATATTTCCACATAGTGACGTAGATATGTGGGGGCGTGTTAGAACGAGCCGTTTTAGGTAGGCGTGGCTGACTCTTAACTTTTATAAAGAATATCTCTTTGGATTTGAGACTTTAGTCTTTGCAACTTTACAGATCTTCTTTATGCACCAAGAGCTTGTAACACTCCAAAGAGAAAGGAAAACTTGAAATCGCATCATATGACCCCTTTAATGCCCAGACACGTGAGGCAGTGATCGTGACTATCATCTGGCACCAGGTAACGACCGCATCGAGAAACGCATGGGTGGAACGGCATCTATACCAAGATGAAACATCTTTACAAAGACGCAATGTCGAGTTTGCAAGACGCAATGTCGTCTTTGAAAAGACGCACCCACCTGTGAATGCTCTTTTAGGGAAAAAGGCTCTTTTAGCGTGCTGAAGCGCACAGGGGGGATGGCTGACCACCGCTGTAGCGCCGTACCACCAAAACGAAGAAGCTCCTTTGGAGAGTGCTGAACTCGTCGTTCACAATTGAAGCTTGGTACGACTGATAGAACGACTGATATCGCTCGGCACCTAAGCGAAAAACTGAGTATGCGTTACACCTGCTTCCTATTTATACCAGCGCTGTGATCAGCGGCAGCTGGATGCAATTACTGCATACCAATGTGCGTTGGCTCGTTTAGTTTACACTTAAAGTAGATTGTTCTCTCTAGCAAGATTCCCAATTCGTTGATATCGACGTGACATCGAAAGTGACCGATTGAAAGGGAACTACAAGTTGTGTCAGCTTAAAAAATTGCATTGAAACAACTAAAGACTTGCTGACAAATTTGTTGTACACTCATCACTCAAACACAGAAGAACAAAATACAAACCTCTTCAGTACAGGGAAAAAGAAACTGAAATGTTGTTTGGTTGTTCTGTGTTTGTGTGTCTGTATTCATGCAGTAACATGGCAGAAGGCAGCATTACGGTGTGTCCAGTGTGTCTGGATCTCCTGAAGGATCCAGTGACCATCCAATGTGGACACAGTTACTGGAAGAGCTGTATTACAGACTGCTGGGATCAGGCGGATGAGAAGAGAGTCTACAGCTGCCCTCAGTGCAGACAGACCTTCAGTCCAAGACCTGCTTTAGCTAGAAACACCATGCTGGCTGAAGTGGTGGAGAAACTGAAGAAGACCAAACTTACTGCTGACTGTTACGCTGGAGCTGGAGAAGTGCAGTGTGACGTCTGTACTGGAATAAAATACAAAGCCGTCAAGTCCTGTCTGGTGTGTCAGAACTCTTACTGTCAGAATCACCTTCAACAACATGAGAGTTTGTTTAAAGGAAAGAGACACAATTTGACTGAAGCCACTGGACGACTGCAGGAGATGATCTGCCAGAAACATGAGAAGCTCCTTCAGTTTTTTTGTTGTACTGACCAGAAATGTATATGTGTGCAGTGTATGATGGATGAACATAAAAACCACAACATTGTATCAGCTGCAGCACAGAGGACAGAGAATCAGGTATGAACTTAAAGCAATAGTTCACCAAAAAAGTGACATTCTGCATAATTTACCTTTCTTTGTGTTGTGCCAATCTTTTATGACTTTATATTTTCTGAGGAACAAAAGGTAAAGTATTTTGAAGATTGTCTCTTCTATCTATACACTGAACAGCAGTGGGCTTCAAAAGCTTTAATACTTCAAATAAGATAGCATAAAAGTAAACCATACAATTCCAGGGGTTTAAGCCATGTCTTCTGAAGCATCACAATTACTTTGTATAATGAACAGAGTGAAATTTAAGTCATAATTCACTCTCAAATCAAATCAATTATTTTATCAGTCAATGTATACAGAACCTAAACCAAATATGTTGGCATTGTGAAATGCATGAGCCAGTGAGGTCTGGGCCCGGTTGCATGAAAGTCCTTAAGTAATTTGACTTGGGGGTATTCCTGAGGGGGAAAAAATCCCTAAGGTAGGGGATTTCTTTAAGAGTGTTGCAACAAACATCTTAACTGTCACCCTTACCTAAGTGTTTATACTAAGCGTTTCACGGTAGTTCCTGGCAACATACGGCAATGGGTGCCGCGGTTGCTATAGTTACTACGTCTCACAATTAACAGAACATAACCAAATACAAACCTAACCAACTAAAACACGAACAAATAAACGAGCGCTGCCTGTTTCTGCACTGCTTTGTGTATAGTCATTACCGAGGAAACCTCTTTTTTCTAAAGTGAAAGCGCCTCCTGCTGACCAATGAAGGAAAATTTACCAAATGTGAAAATTAACCCATGTTTTGATGCTGCAAACACACAAGAGTTGTAAATGTGAACAGGTGGATCGACAAGACGATAATGCATCATAAATATCTAAACAATTAAGACACATTACATTTGTATTATTATTTAATTAATGTAATGATTAATAATAATTGTTTAATTTAATATAATAATTGATTCAACTCATCCGTTTTCTTAAAAAATTATATAAAACCTTTTGTTTTGTAAAAACCTGTAAGTCATGCTTTTTACAGTCATTTTACAGTTTAATAAGTTACCATAGTCATTGCCCTACTACGCTCATATGATATTTTATTTGTGCAGGTCTCAAAAAATGTCTTAAGTCTTACATTTGAGCTTAAAAATCCTGCAGATACTGAGTTTAAGATGACTTAAGCGAGCTGTTTTGGTCCCTTAAATTTATCAAGGTGAAATAGTTACTAAGGACTTTGTAGCAACGCTTGAGGGAACACTTAGATAATTAAGGGGAATACTTAATGACAGCCTTAAGGTTCCTTAAGTTGACCCTTAGGATTTTTCTTGCAACCCAAGTTTCACTAAGGGTTCCCTTAACCTTATAACTAAGGGATTTCTTAGCTTAAGGACTTTCATGCAACCTGGCTCTGATGTTTTTGTCATGTCGGCATATTTGATTTGTTCGGAATGACATTAAATTGAGTAAATGATGACAGAATTAAACTTTTTGGGTGAACTATCCCTCTAAAACTAGGCATTGACAAAATAATGCTGGCACTTATGATTGAACCTATAACCTTACCACGTTAGATTTTAGACTCATTAGTCTCACAACTTCACTGATATTGGAGTCATATCAACTGTTCACTTGAGGACTTTGTGGTAGTAGTTTTCTGTGAGATTTACTATCATCCGTTTGTCCTCCAGCACCAGCTGAAAGAGATGAAAAAGACGTTCCAGCAGAGAATCCAGCAGAGAGAGAAAGATCTTAAGCAGCTGAGAGAGGCTGTGGAGTCTCATAAGGTGAGTCTGGAGAAGAAGAGAAGTTTGTCTCCGTCTCAGTTCAGACTCACTGAAGCCTGAATCACTGTGTGTCCTAACAGCGCTCTGCACAGACAGCAGTGGAGGACAGTGAGAGGATCTTTACTGAGCTCATCCACTCCATTGAGAGACGCCGCTCTGAGGTGACACAGTGGATCAGAGATCAGGAGAAGGCTGCAGTGAGTCGAGCTGAAGGACGACTGGAGCGACTGGAGCAGGAGATCAATGATCTGAGGAGGAGAGACGCTGAGCTGGAGCAGCTTTCACACACACAGGATCACATCCAGTTCCTGCAGGTAACAGAGATCTAGAAGAACAGGATCATAGTGGACTTGAGCAGATCCTGCTGTGACAGAGACTCACAGAGAAACAGTTCATGACAGAAGAATGAGCAGTTGACTGCAATTCTGTCAGCTAATGTCAAGTGTTGTGCTATATAATCATCAGTCAGATCTGATAATTTTCTTTTCTTAAAGAGACAGCACTTACAAATGACTTATATCTCTGAAAATCTTTTTCCTGAGATCTTTCTTCTAGAGGAGATAAATTAGCCTTTTTCAATATGTCGGTCCAAATCCAAATGTCATCTGTTTGGATGCCTACCAGCAATGCCATTGCCATAAAAAAATCAATGCCATTATTCCAGAAAGCACAACTAGACACACAAAGTGATGCGATGTGTGGACAGTCAGTCATTTAGATCAGATTCCAGTTGGATACAAAAATAATCAGATTGGACTGAAAGGTAAACTTTTTACCTTGTTTTTCCTTTTGTTATCTCATTTCTTTGTGATATCAGTCAACTTGAGTAACTTTCATTCAAATTTATGAAGATCATTAAAGGTGATCTTTATAAAAATGCAGAGGCGGACAAAGTACTCAACTCCATTACTTGAGTGAAAGTACAGATACTGCTGGTCAAATATTACTCCATTACAAGTAAAAGTTGTAAAGACAGATTTTTACTCAAGTAAAAGTACAGAAGTACTTGCTTTTTAAAGTACTTAAGTACCAAAAGTAAATTTCCTTTTTCATGTCAATGCACTGTTTTATTGTTGTACGTAATGCTTGCAATACTTCTGAAGCAACTTACGATACATTACTCCTACTGAATACACTGACTAGCTTGTAGTATCTTTGGAATAAACAGCTTTTAGAATGTTAAAAACCTAAGGGGGAAAAGAAATTAACACCCCTACCCACCCGCAGTATGGTAGTGATCTCACACAGCTCTGACAGTGTGCACACATCTATGTGTAGCCATTCATCCACATTTGAACAGAGTGGACAGTGAAATCCTGTAAATACAGAGTCTTTCAAATGTAGTGAAGTTAAAGTCATAAGTTCCCAGAAAAAATAATACTCAAGTAAAGTACAGATACTCAAAAAGTGTACTTAAGTACAATACTCAAGTAAATGTACTTAGTTACTGTCCGCCTCTGTAAAAATGTATTTGTTTTTAAACTGTTTACCTGTAACATTATTTTTAAAAGTTATATATTTATGGCTGTAGCAAAATAGCCCAAACCTAAAACAATAATATAATATAATAATATGTTTAGTTTATTGATTTATAATGCACATTTCAAAACAACAAAAGTTGCAACCAAAGTGCTGTACAATTTAAGAACAAAATTAAAACAGAATAAACATACTGGATCAACACCAAGAGGACAAATGAAGAATTTACACCCTCAATTAAAACATAAAGAATACAAATAAGTTTTTGAGGTGGATTTAAAAGTAGACACAGGAGAAGATCTAATATTGAGAGGGAGATTTTTCCAGAGTCTAGGAGCAGCCACCGAGAAAGCCCAGTCACCTTTAGTTTTATAACATGCGCAAGGAACAGAAAGAAAAAATTGATTGGATGAGCGTAAGGATCTTGAGGCATTGTACGGGACAAGAAGATCATTGATATACTGAGGAACAAGTCCATGTTAAGCTTTAAAAACAAAAAGCAGTAAAGGAAAAATTGAAATCGCATCATATGACCCCTTTAAAATCAATCTGGGAATTAACCTGTAGCCAGTGGAGAGAGGCAAGCACTGCAGTAATGTGCTGATACTTTTTAGTGCCAGTCAGTAGCCTGGCTGCTATGTTTTGAACCATTTGCAAACTGCCCTTGAGCAAGGCACTGAACCCCCAACTGCTCCCCGGGCGCCGCAGCATAAAATGGCTGCCCACTGCTCCGGTTGTGTGCTAATGTGTTCACGGTGTGTGTGTGTTCACTGCTGTGTGTGTGCACTTAGGATGGGATAAATGCAGAGCACTAATTCCTAGTATGGGTCACCATACTTGGCCACATGTCACGTCACTTTACAAACCACTGGAGTGTCAACTCCTAACCACTCCTGTCAACCAGCAGACAGATCCAGCAAAATAAGTACAGAAGATTTGGAGGCTGCTCTTGCCAGTCTTAGGGCTTCAACAACTGAAAGCAAGGCAGTCTCGGTCGAATGTCCACTTCTGAAGCCAGATTGGTTGCTGTCCAGGAGGTTGTTCTGTGTGAGAAAGGCTGAGACTTGGTTGAACACAACTCGTTCAAGTGTTTTTGCAATGAAAGGTAGAAGGGAAACCGGTCTGTAGTTCTCTAAAAGAGTTGTGTTAAAAGTGTGTTTCTTAAGAAGTTTTACAGTAGAATTAGGCAAACCCAGGTATAAAGAATTACAGTAGTCCAACTTTGAAGTAATAAATGCATGAATAACAGTTTCAAGGTCTTTCTTAGAGAGCATTATCTTGATTTTGGCAATACATTTTGGCAGATTAGTGCTATTGTTAAAAGCAGTTTATCAAAACTTAAATTGGAATAAAAAATGACACCAATATTTTTGACACAATCATGAACATTTGAAGATAGAGAACCAAGCTGATTGACTATGTCAGAGGTCATATCTGATGGGGCGAAGATAACAATTTCAGTTTTGTTGTTGTTTAGCTGTAATAAGTTCATGTCCATCCAAAATTTTATGTCAGACGGACAGTCAAACAGGACAGACACAGAACCGTTATTGTTTTTGATAGGAACGTAGAGCTGAGTGTCAACGTCATAAAAGTGGTTTGATAAATTGTGTCTCTGAATAATATGACCAAGTGTAAGCATATATAATGCAAACAGAAGAGGACCCAAAATGGAACCCTGGGGTGCACCAAAAGGGATTGGAGCATGGGATGAAAAACAATTCCCTACTCTACCAGAAAATGTTCTCCCTTTGAGGTAAAAGGCAAACCACTCCAGCACAGGGCCCCGAAGCCCAGCTGCATGTTCTAGTCTGTGTAAAAGGATATCGTGATCTACAGTGTCAAAAGCTGCACTTAAATCAAGCAAGACTAAAATACAGCCAGAACCTGCATCCAGAGTAAGTAAGATGTCATTAAAAACCTTCAACAAAGCAGATTCACTGTTTAGCTCCCTGAAGGCAGACTGAAATGTGTCAAAAATACTAAAAGCACCCAGGTATGAAGAGATCTGAGAGTAAACAACTTTTTCCAAAACTTTAGAAATAAAAGACAATTTAGAAATGGGTCTACAGTTATTCATGTCATGCAGATCTAAATGAGGGTTTTTTTCTAACAACAGCTGTACTGTAGCATGTTTAAAGTTGGTAGTAGCACCCCATTGACTAACAAACTATTAACAATGGAGGTCACAACTGGACTTAGAGCTGGAAAAACCTCTTTAAAAATATGTGAAGGCAAAACATCAGAAGGGCAAACAGAGGATTTCATACTAGAAACAATATCATGAAGCTGTGAGGGCGACACAGGTTGAAAAAACGAGAGAGCACTGTCACAGGGAGGCATTTCTAGGAATGAAGAACTCTGAGATGAAATGTTGGAGCGAATATCCTCAATTTTATGGATAAAATGTGTTAAAAACTGTTCACACAGGTCAGTAGAAACTTCAGATGGAACACTAGAAGAGGGCTTTACAAGGGCATTAATTGTGCTAAAAAGAACCTTTGGCCTCTGAGAATTTTGTGCAATTAAATCAGACATATATTTTAACTGTGCCTCCCTAACAGCATTCTGATACTGCTTAAGACACTCCCTGAAAATTTCATATGATATGTGAAGTTTGTCCTTCCTTCACCTGTGTTCAGCACGCCTGCACTCTTGTCTGACGATGCGAGTGGGCCCATTTAACCAGGGCTGCACTTTTTTCACCATACTGGATTTTGTAACCTCAGAGTAGCAATTGAGTCTAATGTAGCAGTGCAGGTACTATCAAAAAGAACACCCGAACATCAGGATGAACACAGGAGGAAAGGGTTTTACCAACAATAGGTGTTTGGGAAGATAAATAGACATCACTGAAAGATCTAGCAGTAGAAGAATCAAAACGTCTAAAAAGACGTTGTGAGTGATATTGTCTGGAGTGAGTACCAGCTAACAAAGAGTCAAAAACGACTGGATAATGATCAGAGATAACAGTGTCAAAACTTTCAAGGTTAGTCACTGAAAAACCACGTGAGAACACCAAGTCCAGGGTGTGACCCTTCTGGTGTGTGGGACCAGAAACAAACTGTTCAAAATTAAGAGAGTCCATGAGACATAAAAACTCTTTGACCAAAGTTTTAGACTGGCAGCAGACATGAATATTAAAGTCACCCAGGACCAGAATACTGTCATAATGTGGCATCAGGGAGGCCAGAAGGTTAGAAAATTCTTGAATGAAATCCTTATTAAAATTAGGTGGTCTGTATGCCAGGGCACAGAGCAAGGGGGTAGGGAGATCAAACTTTAAGATCTGCACCTCAAAGCTTAGAAAGTTTTCATCAGGCAGAAGAATGCACTTAATAGAGTACTTGAAAATTGTCGCTAATCCACCTCCACGGCCAACGGTTCTTGGAGAATTAAAAAAACAGGCAGTCTGGAGGAGCAAGTTCTTTAAGAGCTGAATAGTCACCAGGGCTAAGCCAAGTCTCTGTTACAAATAAGAAAAGTTAAAAAGTCATTAAAAATAAAAGATTTGTTAGACAGGGATCTAGCATTTATTACTGCAAATTTGACCGGGCAGTCCGAGTTCCGAGCCAGTTCTGACGTGTGAGTAGACGGTGAACGGGTGGAAGAATATTCCAGAGGTCTTAGGTTACAGAAGTTAACTCCAGTTCCAGCACCAGAACTAGCACGAGAAACACAAGAGGAACACCAAAAAGAGGTATGAGGTTGTCAGCAGATGTGTGAGAGAAATTGACAGTTGGACATAAGCTTCGATAAGTATAGCGTGGATGAAGAGCAATCCACAACTCAACACAAGTTTTGTAAATTCCAGCTTGTAAAGGTGATGGCAGGTTCAAATGATGAAGCTCCTCAGATTAGTAGCATGGAGCCATTGTAGAAAACGTATTATGACGGGCAAAGGTACAGGTGAGACTGACATGCCATGCACTACAAAAAATCTGTAAAAACCGGCAAGCAGGGCAAAAACATTCAGCCAAAAACAGCGCATCATTCTTTCAACTTCGTCTCCCACACGACCATTTTAGAGAACACGTTAGCCTGAACACCACAAAAAAACACCCAGAAAACTAATTGGGTAGGAAAGGAGCAAACTGGAAAGAAATGCCCCAGACCTTTAAAACCCGAAAAATAAAAGCAGGTAACAGACCAGCGAGAAAGTGGAGACTTACCCATGGGTGGATACACAGCAAAACTGGGGGTAATTGAGGGATCGAAGGCTCACGAACGTTCAGTGACGAGCAGGAAAGCAGATAGTGGGGTAGGCTAAACATCCAATCAAAGATGCCAAAACTCACAGAGATCAGATGGTTTCAATCCAAATCGTCCAGTCCAGGGCGGTAAAACAAGCTGAGACAAAAGATTAAAACAGGGATCACCGGAGAGTAGACCGGAGAGCAGCAGCAGACAACCACGCCAGCGTTGTTATAAATATTTTTTTTCTCACTTCTGCTGACTGTCATACGTGCAAGCCGTTCCGGCGGATAATGTAGGATGTACGCATCGTGCACGCGATGATTGTTAATTAATGACTTAAGCTACCTGGGTCATCAACTTTTTTACTTTTTGTTTGGTGTCTTTGTACTACACAATAGAGTTAACAAAGAAAGAGATGGAAGAGGAAAGGTGGTTAAGCGTACTACCAATGCTAGGAGTTATAATAGGGCCTGCAGAGTGGGGGCCTGCAGAAATAGGGTCTCCCATGTGGGAACCAGTGGCAAGGCCAACCCCCTGACTCTTCTAAGCACACAGCTGCAGGGTCTCTGGATCACTTATCCTTTCTGCATTCAAACAGCCACAACTTAACCCAACAGGGCAGCACTCAGATGAGGTGTGTCAATGACCAACTCGCACAGCCAAAACTGGGGCATTGCCTGAGGAAAGGAAAAACAGAGAGAGGAAAAATGGCCAATCTATGAGGAATGCCCAAAAGGTATACCTACAGACATCTCTACAGAGTTGTAATTAAGCTTATTAACATAACGTAGTGGCCAAAAATGATGACCAACCTAGGAAAATTGTGTTTTGTGGGACCACCTCAAAACAGCTTCTAAAGACCTGCAAAACTATACCATTTTTACGAACTTGCAATTGATCTTTAACTGTACGTAATCGGCTGCAAGAGGCTGGATTCAGAAGTTGTGTACCACTAAAGAAACCATTTATTATTTTTAGATAATTGGAAGATTGGGGCTGTGTTCTGCAGTCTGATGGTGGTGTACACAGATGCAGCAAACTAAAGCAATAAGCCCCAAGAAGCCGTGGTTTACAGTGAATTTATAACAAGCTAAGGGGTGTTGTTAGGTACGACGCAAAGCGGAGCTGTTATAAATTCACTGTAAACAACGGCTTCACGGGGCTTATTGCTTTTATAAAACGGTTATTCCATATATGTAGTAAGGTTTCACAAAATAAAACAGAGCAAATAAAGTGTAATGATATTAATAAAAACAGTATTCTTCCACCAAACAATGTAGCTCCTCAGAAACAGTTATGGTTGCCACAAAGTGGTTGCCGAGCAACAGACAAACGTAAACAAAGGTGTATGTTACTTTGTAGAGTCATTTACAACAGCTTCGAACGCGGCTCAGCCAATCAGAATCAAGCACCGGAACTATCCGTTTTATAAACAAATGTAAAACTAATTATGTTAACCCTCTGGGGTCCGAGAGAGAAGAGAAGAGAAGTTTTACATGCCCTTTTGACATTTGTGCTTTTTCAGTTTCTTATAAACATATTAAAGGCACAATATGTAAGATTTTCGTACAGTGCGCACAGTGTGATATATTACATGCAGTTGTATACTTATGCTATCCCAAAAGTTCCCAAGGATTTGTAAATACAGAGAAATTACAATTTTAAATAATGACTCGTCCCTGGTCATTGTTGCCTATCAATGACGTAATATCCACACTATCCTCAGTTTCCACTTGTAGACACTATGGCAACACATGGACAAAAATGCAGCTGTACAATTAAACTACATCCATTACGGCTGTTGCGAATAAAATGAAAATGAAATGAACATTTCCGTAGCATTAAATTTAGATCTGCTTTGAAATTTGATCTCAATGTTGCACCATGATTTTTTTATGCGTTTTAGAGTGTTGCGCATCATAACCAATCACACACACGAGTCTGTTGAGTTTATGAATGCAATGACAAATAAGAGGCATTCAGATGAGTTTTATGTTCACTGCAAGCGCTCACCGACTGAATTCAGCTCTCACGCAAATTCTCTCATCATAAACAACAAAGTGCAGATGTACGTATGATGTAAGAGATTCATTCATAAAACCGTGTACAGACAGCTTTACTGATTATAAGGGGAGTTTTTTAAGTCCTTAAACTCGCACTAGACATAAGTCAGTCATAATGTTCTTTGACAATGTAAATTTTCTTTGCTCGCTTTCTTTGTATAATTTATTTGCTGTTTGAATAACTGTGGAAGGTACAGGTAATAAAAAATTAAATCATTACCTCGTCCGTGAACATCCTCCTTCATAGGGTCATCAAGCTTTGCCTTTGTTATTGTTTTGAAAATGCGACCTCTAGTGGCGAAAACTTACATATTGTGCCTTTAATGGCTAAAGTCTGATTACACTGTATTCAGCACAAACTGCTCTACAATAGTATGTGAGCAGCAAGTATGTACAAGATTGTATTTTGGAGAAAACAAAGCTTTTTTCACAATAAATTTTGTGTTATTTGCTACACAGTATATTTAAAATATACATAATGAAGGTCAAAGACATCTTATTGAGCACACTGATCTAAACAGAAACATGAACAGTCACACACCGTTGCGCCATTCCTGGAAATAGTTCTTATTCAACCGTTGAAACAAATAAACCATACCTGGCATTTCCAAGTTTGCTGCTTCTTTCCATTCACTGAAGCAAAAACAGCACCACCATCAGCAGTCAGTGATGGACCTTATTTTATCATATTCATGTAGAATATCAGTCCAATGTAGCTTCTGATGTTAGTACAGAGAGAAACAGTTCGAAGAGACTCGAGGGAAAGTCAGCAGGACTCATCTGTGGTCCAGGTATGTGGTCACTAAAAACCATCTCTGAGCATGTTGATATCAGGAGCAACTATATTATTACATTATCAGTCACTAATATATATTAAAAAAACATGATTTTGCAGTCATAGATGTACACATGCTTTGTATATACTATCATAGAGTACAACAATGGCATGTTATATCTGAAAAACAAAATTATTTTTAAGCACATTATAAACATGTACTTTTGAGCAAATATTCACAAACAGTGTGTTTCACAGTAAACATTGATCTAAGGATTCTTAAACTCTAACATTCATAGTGTTAAAGTGTAAACTTTTATATCGTATTAAGTCAGTCACTTATATTTATATAGCGCTTTTTACAATACAGATTGTGTCAATAATGCAAAAGGACAATAGTAAACACTCAATTTTCAGTTAAAGGCATTTCATTATTGAATTCAGTGATGTCATCGTCCAGCTCGGTTCAGTTTAAACAGTATCTGTGCAATCAAGTCGATGATATTGCTGGATATTAAGTGTCCCCAACTAAGCAAGCCAGAGGAACCAAAACTCCATCGTTAACAGAATGGAGAAAAAACCTTGGGAGAAACCAGGCTCAGTCGGGGGCCAGTTCTCCTCTGACCAGACGAACCAGCAGTTCAATTCCATGCTGCAGCAAAGTCAGATTGGAATAAGAATGAAACAAGTACATTGTGTGTTATGTAGACATCTACGCAGCAATTGCGAATGTCCAGGAGTGTCTGACGATCATAAACGAAAGACTCGGCATAGTTGGAGGGTATGGTATAAAGTCAACCAAATACAGGACGTAGTAAGGAGCGATAGACGGCATGCCACACTCACAGGCGCCATCTTAGTTTCCAAAAACTCTTAAATTGGTTTGGACGTTTTTTGTATTTTCTAGTTCGTCAGGTCTGCCCCAAAATCTCCTCCAATTGTCTATGAAACCTATGTTATTCTGCGGGCACCACTTAGACATCCAGCCATTGAGTGACGACAGTCTGCTGTGTATCTCGTCACCACGGTACGCAGGGAGGGGACCGGAGCATATTACAGTGTCTGACATCGTGCTTGCAAGTTCACACACCTCTTTAATGTTATTTTTAGTGATCTCCGACTGGCGAAGTTGAACATCATTAGTGCCAGCGTGAATAACAATCTTACTGAATTTACGTTTAGCATTAGCCAGCACTTTTAAACTTGCCAAGATGTCAGGCGCTCTGGCTCCTGGTAAACATTGGACTATGGTGGCTGGGGTCTCTATTTTCACGCTCCGTACGATAGAATCACCAATAACTTGAGCACTTTGATTAGGTTTCTCAGTGGGTGCGTCACTGAGTGGGGATAACCTGTCTGATGTTTTGATCGGAACGTAAGAGCGGTGTTTTGACCCGCGACTATGGTGCCTCACAGTCATTCAGTTGCCCTGCTGCGGAGGCTCTGTAACCGGAACCGAACAATGTACAGGACTCCCTGAGCTAGTCGCATCCAAAGCCATATCTAAAGCTGTCCGCAAGAATGTAGCTGATGCTATGAAAGTGCTGGATTGAGATGAGTTACTAAAAATAAGTCATTGAGAGCCAGAATCATAGTGCAGGCTGTTGGGTGAAGTGTGGAGCTGATGAGTTTTGATTTATTTTTTCTGTAGAGTTTCCAGTCCCTCTCAGCACCTCCTGAATCTACGGACACACCCAATATGTCTTTCAGTTCTCTCGTCTCTTTTGATGGCCTGAGAAAATCTGTCTGTCAGCTGAGAGACAAACTGGAGGATTTCTGCAAAGAGGAGCTCAAGAAGATCTCAGACAGAGGTAAAGTCCTGGAGATTCATCTGCTCTCAGAAACCAGTCCATCATCAGCTCATATCATGTCAAATATGTAGAACATATTAGAAATGTCTTAGAAATGGATGCAGGATCATGAGAATCACACTGTTCATGTCTGTTGATTTCCACAGTCACATTCACCAACATTGTTCCCAGAACCAGGAACGACTTCCTACAATGTAAGTCAGTAAGAAAACCAGCAGAAAAACTCACTGATTGTGTTCATGTTCTTCTGTAGAAGGTGAAAGAAGAGTTTTATAACTGATGATGTAAATGATGATTTGCACAGATATCTGCTCATCTGTACTGAGACACTGATGATACACCCAACATGAAGAGTTCAGCTACATGAAAAGATCATAATTCATAATTCCTCACACTGCAGTTTTAAACTTTAAAGTGGTCGATCTGTGACGTGATTTTACAGACAGTTTATATTGGTTCATGATGTACATAAACGCATCAGACGGTTGAACATCAGTTTGACACAGTCCAGTACAGTCCTTACTGTTGCTCGGCAACAGCTGCTGTCACTGTTGCTAAGAGACCAGATCAGTCCTCCCCATTTAGCCGGTGTGTAGTGAGAGTTCAGAGCATTTTAACATTTTTTATATATATAACAATGATAAAATATTCTTATATAAAAATGTTATATATAAGAATGGTAAAACATACATATAAGATATATAAGAGAATAAATAGATATGTATCAGAATGTGTTCTGTGGCAGGTAGGTTTAGGTTGTGCAGGTTTGGACAATAGTATATTTAGTGATTTTATAGTCTTCACGACTCAAGACACAAGATCACGTGTTTGTGTGTCTGATTTATGAATTGATTCATGATTCCTGATTCTGATGTGTTTTATCTCCATCAGATTCCCATCAGTTCACTCTGGATCTGAACACAGCGAATCAACGCCTCTGTCTGTCTAAGAGCAACAGAGTGATTACATTCACTGGCGAAGTCCAGCCATATCCTGATCATCCAGACAGATTTGATCTTTGGCCTCAGGTGTTGTGTAGAGAGAGTGTGTGTGGACGCTGTTACTGGGAGATTGAGTGGAGTGGAGATAATGTGTTAATATCAGTGTCATATAAGAGCATCAGCAGGAAGGGAGAGGGTGGTAAATGTTGGTTTGGATCTAATGATCAGTCCTGGAGTTTGTACTGCACTCCTGACAGCTACTCATTCAAACACAATAAGATAGAGACTGATCTCCCTGTAAAGCCCATCAGCAGGAGAATAGGAGTGTTTGTGGATCACAGTGCAGGAACTCTGTCTTTCTACAGCGTCTCTGACACAATGAGCCTCATCCACACAGTCCAGACCACATTCACTCAGCCGTTCTATCCTGGGTTTTGGGTTGGTTATAAATCATCAGTGAAACTGTGTTGATGAATCACAATAGAGAGATTCTGTCCATAATGTTTGACAGGGTTGTTGCAGGATTTTTAAACTGAAATATAAACCTCAAAAATATTTTTTAAAATAACATATATACACATTTTACTGTTTAGATTTTTATAATGAATTATCTTCTTATCTATCCACCGGTTCACATGTACAGCTCTGCTTGTTTGCAGGGTACCCAGATAGCATGCGGATGTGGGCCACTTAAGGCAATGATACAGCACTGGTGGCCTTCTTATGGTCCGTACAAAATGGATGTAAGTCTGAAGTGGACCACATGTAAAATAGCAAAAATGGCCCAAATTTATCAAATCACATGTGGGCCTCTGTAGGCAAAGATGGGGTGTTCACGGCAATGTGTAATCTGAATGTGACCCTAAGGTAGCCCATGTGGTAAATAGTGAATATGGCCCAAATAGTGCCAACCAAATGTGGTCCACCTTTGGCAAAAATGTGGCACAATCAACAAAGGCTAATCAGGGTGTAAACCAAATGTGGTCCACATATGTTTCAGCAAATGTGGCCCAGGTATATTAAAACGTATCTGGGCCAGTTTTGGCAAAGATATGGCACAGTGAACACTGGCTAATGTGGCTGTGAGCCTAAAGTGGCCCTTATATGATGCTGCAAATGTGGCCCGCATATAAAAAGACAAATATTGCCCAAATAATTAACTATTTGGGCCACTTTTGGCAAATATACGGCACAGTCAGCATTGGCTAATCAGTGTGTAAGCCAACTTGTCCCACATTTGACATGGCAAATATGCCCCATATATTATAAAACAGATGAGGACCACTTCTGGTTGTAACACTTGACAAGTGAGGCCACTTCTTGGATGTAACACTTGACACTGGTTATTTGAAATGGAAGCTTGAAATTGTAAATATGGCCTAATAGAATTTGGCTACTTTTAGTAGGATGCAACACAGTTAACTGATGCAGGGTGATCTGGATGTGAGTCTTAAGGAGGATACATACGCAGCAATTAATTTTTTGAAACATGCTTTTAATGGCAGTTTTATATATATATGTACTGTGCAGCATAAAACAGAAGTGCACTATAATGATTGTAATCTTACTGTCACGGTTTCTGTTAATTTTGCACCATTTCCCTTGTTGTGTTGATTGTATTATTCTGTTCAGGTGTGCCTAGTTAATTATCCTTGTTTGGTCTGAGTACTTAAGTTACTGTATGTTCACTTTGAGTTTGTCTGGTCTTACATCTACATGTCTTGAATGTTGCTGTGCTATATTGTGTTTGGATTTACCCTTGTTAGATTAAAGACTTATGATATATAACCTTTCATCTTTGTCGTGTGCTCTTTAACACAGCATAGCTATGACACTCACAGACTTACTGTGTAGGTAGAATCTGAGTGAGAAGCATTTAAGTTCAAACTTGTAAAGAACAGTTTTTAAAGTATTGGTATGTGTCTTTGAATATTTATCTGTGACATTTTAATTGCTGCTTGTGCAAAACTTGGGTCGGAATGATTTTATCAAGTAGGACACATTTCTGGAACTTATTTGAACATTTATGGATTTTTAAATTTCTCTTTACAATGTTGAGTATTGTTGATGCATAACTCACTTAAGGCTTAGTGTGGCCCAGATAATGTATATTTATGGTTTATTTGGTTCATTATTAGCTAAAATGTGGCTGTTGGTCTGCTTGTGGACCACTGCCAAAATGCCACCATTCCATGCAGCATGTGGGCCACACGAGGAATGTGGGGAAGACCAGGGTTAGAGTAAAAATCAACTGTGGCCCACATTAGGGCCAGTTTTGGTTTATTTGGTTGGCTTACATGCAGCAATGCTAAGGCTTACTTGAGGCCCAAATCTGGCAAACCGAACCGGGCTGGCCAAATGCCATTATTCCACGCAGTATGTGGGCCGGAGCAAGGTGTTGGATCTGGGCCAGAATTTAAATAAAAGTGACCCAGATTTGGGCCAGTTCTACTTTCTTTTATTTATTTATTGTCATAGCTTACATGCGGCCTTCCTATGGCTTGCTTGTGGCCCAAATTTTGCAAACAGGAGCGGACCGCCCAAGTGCCATCATTCTTCACAGTATGTGGGCCGGAGTAAGGTGTTGGATCTGGGCCAGAATTAATATCAATGTGGCCCAGATTTGGGCCAGTTCTGCTTTATTTGGCTTATTCATGGCTGACATTGGGCCTTCTTTTCGCTTGCTTGCGGCCCAAATCTGGCAAACAGGAGCGGACCGCCCAATTGCCATCATTCCACGCGGTATGTGGGCCAGATGAAAGTGTCAGGTGTGGCAGTTAAGTCATTTATGCTGATGTTGTGGCTGGTCAAGCAAATGTTTGTGGGAAGTCGTGGCCTAATGGTTAGAGAGTCGGACTTGTAACCCAAAGGTTGTGAGTTCGAGTCTCAGGTCCGGCAGGAATTGTCGGTGGGGGGAGTGAATGTACAGCGCTCTCTTCCACCTTCAATACCATGACTGAGGTGCCCTTGAGCACCGAACCCCCAACTGCTCCCCGGGTGCCACAGCATAAATGGCTGCCCACTGCTCCGGGTGTGTGTTCACTGCTGTGTGTGTGCACTTAGAATGGGTTAAATGCAGAGCACTAATTCCTAGTATGGGTAACCATACTTGGCCACATGTCATGTCATGTCACTCACTTCACTTTAAAAAAATGTTTGTACTCACTTCACTTTAAAAAAATGTTTGTGCTTGTTTCTGTATGATATAATTGTTCATATATCTATTAAAATACTGATATTCTGGTCTATAACTCCTCCCCGAACTTCCCTCTGCCCTGTATCTTGGTCTCTCATTGGCTGTAGGTCATTGCCGATGTAGTTTTCAGTCAGAAATCATTGCACACAGCATGATTGTGAATCGCCGACAGCTCCAGATATTTAGCATGCCAAATATTTTGCGGGCGTCAGAGACGTGTCAGCGATTCCCTCAGATCGCGTCTTTGATAATTCACACTGCGTGATTGTCACTCGCGTGAACGAGCACCGATTTGCCTCCGATTTCGGGCATTTGTCGGCGATTTCGCAAAACCTGTCGGCGAGTGAAAAATCGGGCTAAAATCGTGCAATGTGAACTCGGCATAACTGGATGGTGAAGTCATGCTGTAGTCATGCTGCAGGGAAGACAAGGAGCTCAGTCTTTGCCAGGTTGAGCTGTAGGTGATGTTCTTTCATCCATGCCGAGATGTCTGAGATCCGTGAAGCTACCGTTGGATCATCTGGTTGAGAAAGATAGAGCTGTGTGTCATCAGCATAGCAATGGTATGAGAAACCATGTGCCTGTATGATGGGACCCTGCGATGTAGTGTATATGGAGAAGAGGAGGGGTCCAAGAACTGATCCCTGTGGAACCCCAGTGACCAGTTGATTTACTTTGGATACCTCCCCACCCCAGGCCACCCTGAAAGACCTACCAGTGAGATAGGATTCTATTAGTTATTTTTTATTTTTTTTTACCCAAGTCAAATAAATCTTCAATAAATAAAACATTTAGCCTGACTTTTGTATAATAATAGTCTTGATTTGGTTTTTGTGGTATAATAGAATTTGTTTTCATGCTTGATTGTTCCAAAAACTCATTATTTTCCACATAAATTAATATTATTGTCGCACCTTTCTTCCCAGTCTGTCTCAAACGCCCTGTTTAGTCCCTTTATTGATGAAACCCCTCCTTCTGAAACACAAAAAGGGCTCTGATAGGTTAGCTGGCCCAGGCCGTTGTGATTGGTAAACCATTTAGAGGGTCTTTCCGGAAATGTCACGCCCATTACCATAACGGCAAGTTCCCTTCAAGTCAGTCACATTCAACGTTACATATGTGGTCTCACTTGGGAGTCCCAATCACCTCTGAATAGCATAAAAAGGGTTTATAATATTTTGGTGTGCATCCACTCATTCGTATTTTTGCTTTGGAGCCAAGTGGTTACCAGTATTTGTGTGATTACTCTTCTATTCACCTTTAAAAGAAAAGTGGAAGCTCTCTTATTGCTGGTAATTTTGATGGCACATTCAGCTGTATTTGGCCGGTGCTCTGCAAAAATAAGTGCAGCAATTCCCCCTAGGAGGCAGACCCAGCCCTTGCTTTGCTGTGTCCCATCTGTGCTTTGCACATTTACATAGACCACATACGGAGCTTCAGGAGCTCTGACCAGCTCTTGTCTGCCTTGGAGGTCAGCAGTAGGGAAAGGCTGTCTCCAGACAGAGGTTGGCCCACTGGATAGTGGATGCCATCACCTTGGCATACCAGACACAAGGTGAGCCATGCCCCCTACGAGTGAGAGCTCACTCTAATTTGAGTGTTGCGACATCCTGGGCGTTGGTGCGTGACTCCTTTCTAGAAGACACCTGCGGAGCTGAAGCCTGGGCAACACCTAAACCTTTAGTCACCATTCTTCAGTCTCTGGGTTGAGTTGGTTTCTTCCAGTGTGTTGGGTACAAGCAGGTAAATGGCGGGAAGACCATCTTTGTGTCTCACTTGCAGTGCCATTCCCCCTCAACAAGCAATGCAAATAGCATACTTTTTCTCCAGGAGGAGCCTGACGCCAGACTCAGTACTTATGTTTGTATGCCCATTCGTTCAGCCACTGTACTGGGACTGTGGTAACTTTAGCCACCGACAGATCCAGCGGTCCTCATGCATCTGTCCAATGAACTGTCTGCCCAAGGGAACTAATTGGCATCTCACCACCAACAACTAGCCAGATTCACCATGGTAACTGAGGAGTTGGGGAAATCTCTTCAGAATCTGTGCCAGCCCACATCAGATCCCATTCCGTCAACATCTTTTTCAAGCCAGGTACCAACCATGCTGTCTCAAAGCTCCGTGAATACTAACCCATGACTCACCTTTCCTAAAAATGTTGAGGGTACACTGATGCACTCCAAGGGATTTCTTATGCAATGCTCTATGTTTATATCTCAACAACCCACTCTGTATCCTACTGATGAAAGCAAGATTTCTCTAAATGTATTCCCTTCTCACTGGAAAAGTGCTGGACTGGGCAACGGCTATCTGGGCCAACCAGGGGTTTTGTAACACAACCTTTAATGACTTTAAGTTGGAAAACCACAGAACTGAAGTTTTCCAAGCTTGATCTGCACTCTGCCTACAATCTAATTCGTATCCTAGAAGGGAACGAATGGAAAATGGCTTTTTCCACCAGCAGTGGCCACTTTGTTATGTGAGTACCTTGTTATGCCGTTCGGTCTGTCCGATAGTCTTTCCGTGTTCCAGTCCTTCATAAACAACATATTCAGAGACATGTTGAACCAGTGCCTAATTGTATACATTGATGACATCTTGATTTGTTTAAACACCTTAGAGAACATCAAGCAGGTTCGGGCCGTTTTAAAGCATCTCATCAACTGTATGCTAAAGCAGAGAAATGCAAATTATATCAAACTTCAATCTTCATTCTTGTTTACATAATCAGTCCTGAAGGAGTGTCTAGGATGAGAGCAAGGTATGGGCGGTTCTCAAATGGCCTCAACTTACTACAAAAGAGGAAGTACAACAACTGTTTTGGGATTTGCTAACTTTTATAGAAGATTTATCATGAACTTCATCTCTGTCATCACTCCACTCACTTCCATGGTAAAGTTAGGGAGTACTAAGCTTCGCTGGTCCACTGATGCTATTCAAGCTTTCAACAAATTGAAGAACTGCTTCACCTCTGCCTCCATTCTGCATCATCCTGACCCTAACTTACCTTTTGTGCTAGAAATAGACACATCTAACACCTCCTAAGCTTTTCCCATGTGCCTATTACGCTCTCAAACTCTCAGCAGCTGAACTGAACTATGATGTGGGCAATTGATAGCTCCTAGCCATGAAAGCGGCCTTTGAGGAATGGCGCCACTGGCTGGAGGGGGCACGGCATTAATTTCTGGTATTAACAGACTATCACAATCTTGAATATTTACGCTCTGCCAAAAGACTGAATCCCAGGCAAGCCAGATGGGCACTGTTTTTCACCCAAATTAACTCTTCAATCACTTATGGCCCAGGATCTAAGAACATCAAAGCGAACTCACTGTCTCTTCAATATGACTCCACCTTTCAGAATCGCTCTCCTGAACCCATGATTTCTCCTTCTCTGATTCTAGCCCCAGACCAGTGAGACATTATGTATGAGATCACTCTGGCTCATGCACCACCCAATCGGACATTTGTCTAGGGCTGCAGCTATCGATTATTTTAGTAATCGAGTACTCTTTTGATTATCCCATCGATTATTCGAGTAATCGGATAAGAAGGACTTTTTTTTGTTACAGAGCAATACTAAATATTCAAGAGAAAATAAGACAGGTTTCTTAAAATGAACAACCAATTAGTTTCATTTTTAGAAAAAAATGATTTTTTTTAATTGCTGAAATTACATTCATTAATAACTGTGAAAACTAAACCCATTTAGTGCATTTAATTGCCATATTACATTCAAAATGCCAAAACAAATATAAAAATAAAAAAATCATAAAAATCAATTTCAATTATTTAAAAAAAGGTAAACATAGTACAGCCTAAAACTAATGCATAAATCAAAATAATAGTAATAAATGCAATGTTTAGGTATTATTATTTTTATGTTGTGCAACTTAACTTTCAAGTTTCAGCCTAACTACAGCTCAGACATGACATAAGCCTTTACTGTCTTCGTGGAAGGCTTTGTGGCTTTTGTAAGAGGCAAAAATTAGTGGACAGGAAGTTACTTGGACCAAGAGCAAGAGTTCATACAAAATTTCTTAACACATTTTTCTGCAACATGAACTTAGGGATATTTGGAGAATAAACCCTCTTAAATTCCTCTCTGCATACTGGTGTGTGTGTAATCCTTTAAAAGAGCATGTGATTGCAGTGAAGAAAAGTGAGTATATCAACATGCTCGGAACTAAGACTTGCCCTGCGCTTTGATGCAATATTTCCTGCTGCAGAAAACAGACGCTCTGATGGCGTGGATGTTGCTGGAACACACAGGAAGGACTTGGCCAGTGTAGCCGGCTCGACTCTCACAGCCCAACTAACTACCCCTCTGCGTTGTGTTGTGTGGTGTAGTGTGAAATAAACACTGGAGTCTGTCTGCTGGTTCAGTGGTCGGTCTTTTATCTTGTCTGATCTGCATAAGTAGGAAACATGCAGTTAATTATTTGTTGTACCAATGCTTTGCCTACTCTTGCTCTCTCTCGCTCTACTCAGACCTCCTGCGGACTGAAGCAAGTTCACAATAAAAAGGAGTAAATTTTTCGCAATAATGAAGTAATATAAAGAACATAGTAATAATATATCTGATATCACATCAGATACGTTACCACATTTGCAGAAAATGTCAGATAAAAGATTTCAACAGTGAATATCAAAGAATTATAACAATATATTCACTGACACCATGTAATGCATACACACTTATTCAAATTTAATTGCCCACATTTCCAGCATTTGGTATATACATATAACAAATTCAAGTTCGAACACATAACAAAGAAATCACAAAAACGCATAAGAAACTGTTCCTGCACAAGTAGGAAACATGCAGTTAATTTTTTGTTGTACCAATGCTTTGCCTTCTCCTGCTTGCTCTGCTCACAAAGAAGAGAAATCAGCAGTCACGCATCACAGGCTAACTTTCATGCTAACAATATCACACTGCATTCCCTCGATTAAAATGACACTTTTGCAGGTAAAACGGCTTTAAACTCGGTTCCAAGGAAAGGCAATACAGTTGTGTAACTCATTTACACATCTTAACAAAACACAGATCAATTAACTGGTACTATTTCCCTTTTAACACAATTTTTGAACAGGATTGAACAAAATGCATACCTCGCTCTGCTCAGACCTGCAGACTGAAGCAAGAGCGTACAATGCGCCAGTGACGTCTCAACGGCGACACGCGACTCATAAAGAAATAAATACATTTCTCTTTTCTTTTCTCACACACATATATATATATATATATATATATATATATATATATATATATATATTTCCAACCGGAAAATCATGAGGATTTTGAGTGAATTTATAAAAAACACAAGTTATAATCAACACCTGTTACACCAGCTTTGTCAGCGTTGGATAGCATGCTTCATTTTTTTCCCACCACAACAGCAGACTCTCCTTCTTGGACGGGATGTTCTCCAATACATCAAGACCTCCTTCTGCACTGCTTGGGTCATCCTCTTCATCACTGGCACTGGAGTCTGATGATGTTCTCAGTATGTCGTCGAGGAACGATGCTCCACCTTTGGCATGTGCTACTGGGTTGTCTTATGCTGTGGTGGAGGCTCCATTTTCACTTACGCTGGGCTGCCTTGCTTTCTTTTTGGCAGCTAGTGCCATGGTTTGTACTGTGCATTGGACCTTCAACACATCGTCAGCAGACAAGAACTTAAGTTTCTAAACCTGGGATCCAGAGCAGCAGCAATTAGGACGGTGTTTGGAGATTCAGGTTGAAACACAGATAGTCCTTTCCATCTTCTTGTGATCTGTTCTATCACATGTGCTTGGTATGACTTGATTGGTGCAGTCTCAAAAGCTGAACTTTGTACGGACTTCTTAAGGCTTTGCACTAGCTGTGGAAGGGCAGAGAGGGTAACGTATTGTTGCTCACTCAGAAACACCGTAGCTCCGTCGAATAGCTCAAGGGCCTGAATTAGCTTCTCAATTAAGTTCCACTGTTTAGGCCTGAGATCAATGTTGTGATGTTTTCCTCTCGGAGTCACGGCTGGGTCTGAGAGGGCAGTAGTCACTGGCCATCTTTGTTCCAGCAGCCTGGACAGCATGTCATAAGTACTGTTCCACCAAGTACTTACATCTTGCACCAGCATGTGTTGTGGTGTGCCCATTGCTGCTGCTTATCCTTTAGCTTGATGCATGCAAGCTCGCTCTTTTTAAAATGTTCAACAAGGCATCTTGCAGCAGCCACACACTTGGAAATAGCTTGGTGGTTCTTCAGAGCACTTTGCACAATCAAGTGTGACCTGCACATCGTACTGATGCCCATCCATGCTTTTCTGCCATTATCTTCACTGCTGCTATGACATTAGCACTGTTGTCATGAACAACAGCTTTGATTTCTCTGGTGGAATGTCGAATTTGGCAATAACGTCTTCAAGCCACTCTGCTATATTTGCAGCTGTGTGTCTCTCATCAAGGGGCATCGTTGTCAGGCTGTGGGACTCCGTTTCCCAGTCATCCCCAAGAAAGTGACAAGTCACCCCCAGATATGCTTCTGTAGCAACACTTGTCCAAATGTCTGTTGTGAGTGCAATGCTGTCAGTCTCCTTAAGGGCTTCCTTCAACTTGTCTTTAATTTCTTCATATTTCTTTTCCATCACTTTCATGAAGTATTGTAGGTCCGTGAAGGATGCGTGTACCTGGGATTGAAAGTGGAAATCATTCTCTGAAAACCCTCAGAGTTTTTTCATACTTCCATGCATGCGCCAAGCAGCAGAGCAGAAGTGGCGACTTTAATCAGTGCAATTTACGGACTATACTTCCCAAATATCACCAACATGTGGACATTCCCACCCACGACAATAACACACTAGACAATGTAGTCCAAAATGCAGCGGCTAGAGTCCTTACCAGGTCAAGAAAATATGATCATATTACCCCAATTTTACAGTCTCTGCACTGGCTACCTATTAAGTTCCGTATCAGTTTTTACTATTGTCATTTTGCATTATTGACACACTATTTTCCTAATTAATGCTGTTCAGTTGCTTTGACACAATCTGTATTGTTAAAAGCGCTATATAATAAAGGTGACTTGACTTGACTTGTTTACAGCAACCTACATAGTGCATACAGGGCTGCACCCTGCCCCCACTTTGGGCACTCAGACCACATCTCTTTGTTCCTGTACCCAGCCTACAGAAACAGACTCAAACAAACGAACGCTGTCACCAAACGTGTTAAGCTCTGGACCCTACAGACTGAGAGCATCATGCGGAACTGTTTTGCTCTGACAGACTGGGATGTGTTTAAAGCTGGAGCCACTCGGGAGAACTCTTCTGTCAGCATACAGGATTATGCTGAGTATGTGACTTGGTACATTAGCACTTGTGTTGATAACATCATACCCACCATTCAAGTCAGGAAGTTCCCCAATCAGAAGCCCTGGATAAACAGTCGGGTATGCCACATGCTGCATGCTCAATCTTTTGCATTTTCATCAGGCAACGAGTACAAAGCTGCAAAGTATGGACTGAGAATAGCCATTACAGCAGCCAAGAGACAGTAACGAGAGACGCTGGACAGTTTCTACTCTATTGCTGATGCTGGGCAGATGTGGCAAGGACTGCAGCACATCACAGACTACAAGACCACCATAAGCACTACTATCAGCCCATCAGACAGCCTGCCGGATGACCTTAACACCTTCTACACCCGCTTCGAGACCTCCAGCGTCAACACAGAGAAGAGGCACACACACTTGGACCACCCAACCCCTTATTCCCCCTCCTACTGTCTCATCAGCTGTGGTACACACAGCGCCGAGGAAGATCCACCCCTGCAAGGCAGCAGGGCCAGACAACATCCCTGGGCGGGCCCTCAGAGCTTGAGCAACCGAGCTGGCTGGTGTACTCACTTCCATCTTTAATCTCTCCCTCAGTCAGAGCACCGTCCCCACCTGCTTCAAGACCACAATCATCGTCCACCTTCCCAAGAAGAGTCCCCTGACCTGCCTGAACGACTACAGGCCAGTAGCACTCACTCCAATCATCATGAAGTGTTTTGAGAGAGTGGTGCTGGCCCACATTCAGAGCAGCATGCCAGACACATTGGACCCCCTGCAGTACGCATACTGGCCCAACAGGTCCACCTCAGATGCCATTGCCCTCCATATTTCCCTCTCTCACCTGGAAGATAAGGACACTCTTTATTGACTACAGCTCCACCTTCAACACGGACAAGACAAAGGAGATGATAGTGGACATGAGGAAAGAGAGGAGAACTCACCAGCCACTGTTTATCCAAGCTTGAAGTGGAGAGGGTGAGCAGCTTTAAATACCTGGGGGTTCACATCAGCAAGGACCTCACCTGGACACTCAACACCACCCAGCTGGTTAAGTCAGCACAACAGTGGCTGTACTTAATGAAGAAGTTTGGCATGTCACCCAAGATCCTCAACAACTTCTACAGCTGTGTTTTTGAGAGCATCTTGACCAGCTGCATCACCGTGTGGTATGGCAGCACTACTGTGAAGGACCACAAATGTCTGCAGAGAGTGGTGAAGACTGCTGAGAACATCAACAGGACTCCACTGTCCTCTCTGCATGCCATTTACCATCGCAGAGTCCACAGGAGAGCTGCCTCCATCCTTAAGGACCTCACCCACCCCCAACACGGATTTTTCACACGCCTACCCTCAGGACGGAGGTACAGGAGTGTGAAATACAGGACGCCAGTCCGGAAACAGACTAGTCTCATCTATCTCACAGAATAGTTGGATTATTTTTTAAGGACAGAAAAATTTCTTTCATACTTTAAACCAGTTTGAATATCATTTAACTCAGCGTTCAACAAGTGTAAGCTGGTGGTTGGAACGTTTGGAAAATCAAGTTAAAAAGTACATGGAAGCTATCATACAACCTCTTCAAACTGCCATTGAGAAACTACAATCAAGACTTTCTTGATCAAACCCAACAGATTAAATTAGTTTCTTAAGAGTTGACATCACTTAAACAAGATAGTATTAACCACCCACCAGTGATCCCTATTCCCCAACCTCCTACTAACACTCACTGTCCTTCACCAGTTAGAGTTCTCTCTCAGACCAATCCTGTATCCGCTTCAGTTGTTGTCAATGATGCTGCCAATGTACCTTATATGTTACAATCCACCATGCAGCAAGGTCTTCCAGACCAAGGTTCAGTGGGACAAACAGACTTGTTTATGACTGGTGGGGTGCTTCAAGTCGACGCTTTAGCGGAAGGATCCCTATTAAGCTGGAGTTTCCTACATTTGGTAGAAAAGAAGATGATTCAGATCCATTGATGTATATTGAGCAATGTCAGGATTATTTAGCCCTGAATCCGCATTCATATGAGAACGTGACCGCCACCCTTTGAAATGTGCTGCATGGTACTGCATGTGACTGGTGGGATGTAGCTAGATTTTCTATTTCTACGTGGGTTGAGTTCCACACTAGCTTCTTATCAGCTTTCTTGTCAGAAGATTGTGTTGACGAATTGGCAGAGAGAATCTGTAATAGAGTACAAGGAGAAAATGAGAGCATAAGAGATTTTGTGTATATGTATTACTCTCTTTGTAGACGTTGGAAACTGGAAATTACGGAAGAAGTCAAACTCATCTTAAAAAATATAAATCCTAGCATTGCCAATGAGATACAACAGAGAGTGTCCACAGTGGACGAATTAGTTCATTTAGGAGAACAACAATTGGAGAAAGACAAACAAACAACAATAATATGAGCAACGTAAACGTTTCGGTAATAAAATGACCGTTAAACCAGATTGTCAGAATCAACAGATTGTAGTTGTGATGACCCGAGCAGCCACAAGGAGGATGAAAATAACGGGAGCAAAGTTGACGTCCAAAAGGTTGTTTATTTGGAGCGGATGTGCAAAATGTGCAAATAAATAGGTTTAAGAGCTTAAAACAAAGATTGTAATAAAAACAGTCATACTAGAACTAAGTAGTAAAACTAGTACTATCTCCCCTCTACTACATTGTAGTGCTGTGCAACACGTAAAACTCCAGCCTCAATCTTACTCGCCAGCTCTAGATCTGTCCACCTCCCTTACTACAGGTGATGGCCATCTTAAATACACATCTTTCCCGCTCTTACTAATTGGAACATACCATGTTTTTATACAATAAACTCTTGACTTACAATAAGATTTATACATGAGATTTAGAAATAAGAGTTATAGATATACTCTATATCTGAGTTATAGATATGACACTATAGAGTCATACAGTATATCAAAAGAAAGTAAAGAGCCTCTGCTTTTAATCCTTGTGCAACCTTTTGGACATTTTTGTCCTTTTCCGTTTTGTTTTTTTGATCATTTTGCCTGTGTTATTGCCAACTGCATAAATTTTGGCACAAGTGTGTATTTTTATTGGAATTTTACTATTTCACCCCCATTTCCTTTAATAAATCTATTTTGCACTTGGTACACAAAATTGTTCCTCAGGACCTTTTGGACAAAAATGTCCCCATTGAAACCCATTAAAACTGCTATTTTTAATCGCAGTGCCATTTAACTGTAAAATGATGTAATTTTTGCTAATAGGCTTTCATTCTGTTGTTTTCTGCTTCTGCATATTATAGAGCCAATTGGACAAATAATGCAGCTATAATTGTGTGGGTGTGTTGGTATGGATGTCAGAGTGTGGTTTGTATGTGTGTCATAAAAAAATTGTGTGTGTGTGCTTGTCATATTTGAGAGAGAAAAACTCTACTGCAAATCACAAATCCATCCACTGTGTGCACCAGCGGAGTTTTGCTGGCATCTAATGGGGAAAATTTGGTACTGCGCCCAAACAAAATCTTACTGAAAGCTCATTTTTTGAGATATCAACCTCAAATTTGGAACACAGCTTGTTTTCTAGTAGGTTTAGAGTTCACCATGTTTCATAAAATATGTATTTTATATAAAATATTGTTCATAAATCATTTTCATAAACTTAAACCTCTATAACTTTTTTTTACTTTAACTTGCCGTTCAGTGAATCAATTGTTACACTTAAGTTTGGTCTCATTTTAAAGAAGACCCATGGCAGATTATTGTTGAAGAACCTAAGTGCAGTTTATTAAAACGAAGCAGAATCCAATATCCACACAAAGACTTGACAATGGCTTGACTTGACATGAACAAACTGGACATGAACAGACTCACCAACAACAGGGTTACAAAATCAATACACGACCAGAGACAATGGCAACAAGAGGGCTACTTATAGCAATCACTA